>NC_137879.1:9111050-9270736 GCF_963924005.1 Protomyctophum bolini | reverse complement strand
TAAACCACATTTTGAAATTGAGTCATAGACTATACATACAGTAAATGTGCCCTGTGAGCTGATGTGTGCCAAGGACTAGTAACAACATGGAGAGAGAGAGAGAGAGAGAGAGAGAGAGAGAGAGCTACAGCAGAACAATAACCTCTGACTCTCAGGCCCAAGCATGGTGACTTCATTTCACGTGGCTGTCGAGGGCAAACGCAGTCCACGTTACTTTGGGGAGGGGAAAAAGTCTTGCACAAAACGCTAAGCAGAGGTTTTCTAACGGTGTGCAATCCTGATTGTATAAAGTGAGTCATAGTTGCCCCGTTCCTGGTGAAACTCTGAAATGCTCCGTTGTTTTCTTGAGCATAGTGTGTGGAAAGCATGGAGGATTCAAACCAGATGACACGCCGCAGCGATGACAAGTGGGAGCTATCACAATGCAATCATGACTAATAAACATCCTCATTGTCAAGTACGTAATGTCCAAGTAATGTTATTATTCGCCTTAACAGGACTTCCAGGGACTTTTTTAATAAGCCGTTGCTTTATATGGGTTTCCCAGCTAATTTGACTTCTTGCGAGAAATTAAGTCGATTAGTGGAAGGCTTACAGTACGCCATCAAAGGCAGTTTCTGTAATTGTAGTCAAATTCTGTCTTTGCCAAAAATGGGACAATACATTATACGGTCATAAAACTGCTGTGGAATGATGGATGTGTATTTTGACTTAATGCAAAACAGCAGCAGGTTGTGTCCCAAACCCCTTGACAACATAGTTGAGGCCTGCTGGCAGAAGGATGCGTAAACATGCAATCAGACATTGAACACAAAACCCGACACAGTTCATACATGAGGAAGAGAAAAAACATCTCACCGGGCCCAAAGCCAGCCGCTTGGACGCTACATCGTCGACACCCTTCTTTTCCAGTGTTTTCTTGTAAATGATCACCATGGCAACACACATCTTTGCCACAAGCCATTCCAGTGTGGGCGAACGAGTTTGGAGGCCATCTCGACGGGCATTACTCTCTCTCTCTCACACACACACACACGCTCGCGTGCCTTTGGCTCTTCCAGGAATGTGCTTCACTCCACAGGCCTAGTCCTGCGCAGACGAAAGTAAAAGACAAGAGAGATTATACTTTAGGACGTTTCTGTCGAATTCATTTAACCCATTCTGACCTGAGATCAGATTCATACGAGGTTTCCCACTGGACACACACTGGTCTGATTAACCCATTCTGACCTGAGATCAGATTCTAAAAATGTCAGTCGTTCTTCGATTTTTCAAAAAATAGCAGACCTACAAGCTCGTAGCGCGCCACTCGGTGGCGCGCTATGAGCTTGTAGATCTGCTATTTTTCAATAGCTAAAGCATGACATGATGCCAACACCAAAACGGGTTCCCGGTCAGAATGGGTTAAGTTTTCCATGTAAGGAAAGCGTGGGTCTACTGGCATAGCATTGTGGGGGAAATGGTTCCTGGGGGTGGTCTGGCTACACAAACACAGCGCCAAGGCAGGGCAGGCCTAGAGAACCAAGGTTCTCTTATGTCCTTGGGCTCAGCCAGCGTGTGTGTGCGCGCGCACACACACACACACACACACACACACACACACAGATACCTCAGTGTCTGAGCATTTGAGGTCTACTCTTCCCTCTATACCACCAGCATTTGCTAAACTCTTGAGCAGCTACCAAAGTGTGCGTCTGAAGAGGAAAGTGGAAAAGTCAAGGGAGGTCCGTGGTTTGACAAGAAGATCCTTTAATTCTCAAGTGGGCGAGCACAATGCTCCCCGCAAGAGTGTGAAAAATAAATAAAAATATACAGTCAGTCACAGTGTGACAGTGTGTGACCGCAGGCTGTCACCATCGGCACGGCATCAATAGGCGTGGAAGATGAACTGGGATAAACTGCGAGGTCTCACTTCCCTGTGTTGTTGTCGCCCTCGCTGTTGTCGCCGAATGTGGTACTCAAAACCCTTGGGTTTTTTTTATTTGGGGGGGGTTTTCCTCTCACCCATCCACTCGGGGACGGATTACCGTCCGCCCGAGTTTCCTCAAAGCGCTGCTCCCCCGTGCTGGGAGCGCGTAGCGGAGCAAAGTCAAAGTTGTGTAATTGAATCCTCAGGGGCTGGCTGGGAATAGCATGCGTGACCTTGCGGTTATCAAAACAACCCTCTTCGCATTAGTGCCGCGCCGATTGCAGTAAAACAGCTGATTAGCCACAGATGTGAATCTATGGAGCATAATCGCTGTGTAGATGATTACACTAGCACCTGACAGATTAGGCTCACACGGTCAGGTAAGAACGGCCCATGGGGGCCAGGGCGGACGATGGAACGTTTTTTTTTGTTTTGGGTGGTACTAACTAGGATCAGAGAGGAGTCGGGAGGGGCTGCCTGGCGACCGTCCGGGGCTAAATGACAGAACAACTGCAGCGAGAGGGAGAGGGGGGGAGTGAAAAAAAAGAAAACAATGAGAGAACTAGAAAGAACAGACGATGTCTGCGGAACAAAAGGGTGCAGTGTACAGATGATGAGACACCGTGGGAAACAAAAGAGGTGACATCAGAGAGGGGTGAAAGAAAATCACAAGACCCTGAGTGGGTGACGGACGTACGGACTGGCTGGTTGACTGGCTGACTGACTGACTGACGACCGGCTGGCTGGCTCACTGACTGACTGACTGACCATACAGTTCAGGGACACCAGTAAGTGCCTTAACTAACTTGTGGCCTCTGTGAATACAATGCGACAGATCAAAGGGTAGTGCAAAGCCTAAACTATGTGTGAACATTAAACACAGCACTGTGTTCTTCTCAATCATGGGTAACTAATAGACATACTGGAGTGGAGGAAATGGTCAAATTAGCCCCTCTTTAACCCATTAAGACCTGAGGCCCATTCTACAAATTCCTTCTAAATCAGTAGTTCAAGATTATATTTTTCAAAAATGGCAGATTTACAAGTTCGCAGCACGGCAGGAAGTGGCGTGCTGTGAGCTTGTATAGCTGCTATTTTTGAATAACCAACGCAAAAATATAAAATGACACAGATGCGCCCCCCCCCCACACGCACACACTATTATTTCAATTGCATTACGCAAAGCATTATGTCGTCCAGTGACAATGCAGTCTTGTTGTTCTGCTCTGATATAATAAAGACCTCTTTTCATCCCCCTTTTGTTTTCCGGGACGGTCCAACCTATTTTTCTCATTGCCATCAATCTCAGGTGACCACATTTCTTTCTTTTTTTTCCACCATTCCCCAAACTTGAACCACAAGCTTCAGTGAGAGAGGCTGAGAGGAGAGAACATGAATTATAGACGCTCCCCAGATTGTGTGACACAATCCAAACAACGCAGAATTAGCACAACGCTAACCTAGGCCGCCCCATAAGCGTACGCTTTTGAAACCCATTCAAACTCGCGTGGCAGTTTATGAATGGAAAACTGTGTGTGTTGAGAAACACTCCTTGGGGTTTGGCAGAGGCCTTAATGCTCTCTCATGCACACACGGGCGAAACTGTACTGCACGGCAAAAAAAAACACACGCGAGCGAGACATACCGAGACATGCTCCTTGGGCTGCCCGGTGGTTTACAACCCCAGAGCTCTTGCTTCATAGTTCATACCACACTGTTGGGTTCGTTGGATGGTGCTGGGGAGAATTACCCACAAGTAGTCAACTAACCATGCAGTGTACTGTCTAGCTCACTGTTTCTCAACCAGTGCTCCACAGACCACAAGTTGCCCATGGCCTAATTACTGTACGTACAGGTGGTCCAAGGGAATAAAAGTTAAAACATTGTTTTTTTGAGTAGTGCAACCACTCCAAGGAACAGCAATTTCTGTTGTGTTCACCTATGTGTTCACCTATGTGTCCGCCTATGTGACGTTAATGAGCACCAGTATGACTATTAGTACCAGTAGGGGCGCTGTTGTGCCAGAAACAGAGTGCTGCACTGTTGATTTTCTTTAACTAATAGGGGGGAGCTGTTAAGGGCTTGATAGGGCTTGATAATTTAGAAATGGATGTGTAATGCATTCTTAAATGCCAACTAATTAATATATTGTTGGAGGGGAGGTGAGGTGGATTGTTTGAAATATCTAATTGTCCAGACAGAGCTCCGACGAAGTTCAGAAACCACTGGTCTATAGCTATAGCTCACGCCAGATGATTATCTGTTTCTGTCAAAGGGTCATTTCCACCCTTTTTCTGCTGTCACATCATTCAGCCACAGCCCCGTAACCACACTGCACCTTATCTGGAATCAGTGAGAACCGTGCATCTTCTACAGGCTGATAGCTCTTTATCTGGGTCAGGGCAGCAGCCACCGTGAAAGCTGAGAAGCCTAATCTTTGCGTAGGGGAAGAGGGCTGTGGTGCCGTTCTCTGAGATCGGGACTCTCTGCTGCGCCACACGAAAAAGAACAGCCCTTGCTGTGTGACCTCAAATGTGACAGTGAGTGTGAGGCATCGCTGCCATCTTGGTCTAGTTGACCGAGCTCCAGAGCTTCCTCTGCGAGGCTACGATGCATGTTTTGGAATGTAAGAAAGTTGCAAACAGCAAGCCATGATAGAGCCAGAGAGGGGATTGGAATAAACACAGTGAGTGTATAGGCCCTACTTTACAGTTGTGACATTTACATGCAATAATTCAAACAGATGGGTTTTTTTCCCTACTGTATCGTCTCAACTCAACAGACGTATAGCACTGTAATGTCAAATAGCCTTGATGACCCAGCATGGTGGGGCGGGGAGGTGCAACGTCTAGAAAGTGTACAGGCTTTGAAACTAGACATCGCACCAGGCTCCTAAATTGCATTCAACCCCTAAAAGCTTTAAAATGCAATTGTCCAATTAGAGCAGCTTTTCTATACGTTGGCACAGACTGTTAATCCCTTGGGTTAGGACTACATTACATAAAGCTCTGGCAGCTTTGAGTCTGACTCTGACAATTACAGCCAATACTAATCCATCTTATGGCACTTATGTGAGCTAGTGGTAAACAACGTTGACATCATGTTCTACAAGTTCAAAAGTAGGATGCCGAGAAAGACTATAGGCCTATTTGCAAAGACACCCTAACATGCTGTACTTATGGATGATGGATAATGCATTGGCTTATTCCATATGACCAGCTCAGTGGTCTTGTGGTTAGAGTGTCCGCCCTGTAACTGGGAGGTTGGGATTCGATCCCCGGCCGGGTCATACCAAAGACTGGAAAGATGGGACCCAGTGCCTCCCTGCTTGGCACTCAGCATCAATTAAGGGTTGGATTGGGGTAAGTCCCTGCGACATACTAGCGTCACGTCCAGGGGGTGTACTTGTACATCAAGCTGCCTCACGCTACAGAAACAGGAGATAGGCTCCTGCCCTATATGGGCCTCATGGCTCGGCAAGGCTTACTTACTTATTCCTTATTCCTTCCTTATAAGTCTTTCATCGTCAGTATTCCAGATTAGAGACATAAAAGGAAGGTTTACATTTTTTTTCTCCATCGACATTCCTGCAAATGTATGACAGACAGTTGGATTTTTCTCCGTGGCTCTGAACAATCTCAGGATTGTGACCTTCTCCGTAATCTGAGCATCTGCTGACCAGGCACCTGAGATGGCCTAACATCTGCTGACCAGGCACCTGAGATGGCCTAACTGACCATGGCACCTGAGATGGCCTAACCCATCTGCTGACCAGGCACCTGAGATGGCCTAACCCATCTGCTGACCAGGCACCTGAGATGGCCTAACCCATCTGCTGACCAGGCACCTGAGATGGCCTAACTCCATCTGCTGACCAGGCACCTGAGATGGCCTAACCCATCTGCTGACCAGGCACCTGAGATGGCCTAACCCATCTGCTGACCAGGCACCTGAGATGGCCTAACCCATCTGCTGACCAGGCACCTGAGATGGCCTAACCCATCTGCTGACCAGGCACCTGAGATGGCCTAACCCATCTTCTGACCAGGCACCTGAGATGGCCTAACCCATCTGCTGACCAGGCACCTGAGATGGCCTAACCCATCTGCTGACCAGGCACCTGAGATGGCCTAACTCCATCTGCTGACCAGGCACCTGAGATGGCCTAACCCATCTGCTGACCAGGCACCTGAGATGGCCTGACTCCATCTGCTGACCAGGCACCTGAGATGGCCTAACCCATCTGCTGACCAGGCACCTGAGATGGCCTAACTCCATCTGCTGACCAGGCACCTGAGATGGCCTAACCCATCTGCTGACCAGGCACCTGAGATGGCCTAACTCCATCTGCTGACCAGGCACCTGAGATGGCCTAACCCATCTGCTGACCAGGCACCTGAGATGGCCTAACCCATCTGCTGACCAGGCACCTGAGATGGCCTAACTCCATCTGCTGACCAGGCACCTGAGATGGCCTAACCCATCTGCTGACCAGGCACCTGAGATGGCCTAACCCATCTGCTGACCAGGCACCTGAGATGGCCTAACCCATCTGCTGACCAGGCACCTGAGATGGCCTAACCCATCTGCTGACCAGGCACCTGAGATGGCCTAAACCCTAACCCATCTGCTGACCAGGCACCTGAGATGGCCTAAACCCTAACCCATCTGCTGACCAGGCACCTGAGATGGCCTAACCCAAAACCCCTCCTCTTCTTCTCCATCACTGGGGTGATTCAGAGAAGAATGCCCGGGTGAAAACTCATGCTCAAAACAAAGGAGGAAAAAAAACAATCCCCAGGCGAGAAAAGGGATGCACCTGGAAAGTTCCTGGAAAGTTGTCTCAAAGCTATTTGCACTTGTGGCCTACTGTATAATTATACTGTATATACAGTATATATACTTTGAGTAGTCAGTCAAGGCATGTTAACCATTTTAACCTAACTTGCATCCCTATTTTGGGCATCTCGTTACAGGTGTAAATGTTCAACAAAACATATATAGGTAACATGATCCCCAGGCGTTACATATATATATATAAGAAATAGCAGCTCTACCAGCTCACAACGTGTCACATTGTGATGCATCGTGAGCTTGTAGATCTTCTATTTTCAAAGCTTTAAAAGTGGTTAATGATCCATTTCTGGACTCCTGCACACAAGCTGTTTCCCACGTCATGGCGGTTGTTTGATGTTGTTGACAGAGTCAATCATAAAGTGCAGGACGCTGCATGCGTGGGTGTGTGAAGAGCCACCGAGACGAGACAGCCAACGGGTTCTGCTTTTTCCCCCCTCCCACAGAGCACTGAGAGCAGATGCACATCATCATCGCCACTGAAACCGACGAGACGTGAGAGGTGTTCCCTTTTTGACACTCGAACATGTCTTTGTTAGCGGTGTCATCAATTAGTGTCCTTCCATAAAGGGGGGGGGGGGCAGATCAGACGCCATCTTGAGTTCTGCCGCGGCTGGCTGACTAAGTGAAAAGAAATGCATGAAGCTCATTATAGGGTGGGTGTAGGCTCCGGCACACAGCTGCATGTGTTTTCAGTTCACCCCCCAAAAAAAATGAGGCTATGTCAAAAGGGAAGGCATACTCTACATTTAAAGCAGTGTGTGAATAGTGAAAAATGAGCATGGGGCTGGGAGGCTCAATAATGGTAACCAAGCTTGGGTTGAGGGTTTTGGGACGGAGCCACAGTCTCAGAGGCATGCAGCTGCCCACTTACCATAAACACAAAGGCCTAGCGAGGCCTATGCGTGGCGGCCAAGGAGCCCTTCTTTTTCTTTTTTTTTCTTTTTTTAAAGATGCCCCGCTGTTTAATTATCTCATACATAATCACTTGCACTGTATACATTTGTTCGGGACAAGAGGTTCCGTCGAGGTCTGTAAACATGTGCTTTGAGCGAATCCGTCTCAGAGCTAGGAGAGAAATGTTGCCCAGCTGAATGCAAAGTCGAACAAAAAGTCTCTTAATTACAATGGGGGTCTGAGAGGACACGTCCCCGGCAGAAATATCGGTTGCACGTTAATAGGCCTAGAATAGGAATAAAGACACCTCCTGGGATGGGATATTATTATAGGCCTATTGGCATCTGATCAACGTGAAGGATTCAATGAGGGAAAGACTGCATCCCATCCCCCGCATGGTGCTTCCACTAACCTCACACAGGAACTTTACAAAAACTAATCTAAAAACCAAACAACAAAAAAAAGAATCACTGCCAACTTGGCATCCCTGTTTTGCGCATGTCATTATAGGTTAACTTTTTCAAAAAATGTATACAAAAAACCCGCAAACAATATCAGAGCAAATAGAGCATGGTTAAAGGTTTGTAATTAACCACATACGTTTGGCAATGTGATACATCAGATCTCATGTTTCAAAGTCAAACAAAGCTCTCTAAATATGTTCATCATATGAGGGAAAGAATGACGAGGGAAGAATCATCTGTATTCTGATTGCGTCCCTTTACGGAGTTTTTTTTCGTTCTTTTTTTTTTTTTGCTGACTAATTTGCCAAATGGGAGGCCACTCCGTTTCTGGAATAAAGCTGCCCTGAAAACACAGATAGCACCAAGTAACCTGCAGTACAAACAGTCCCTTAAACCCCTTTTCCAAAATCCCTCATGAAAGGGAAATGAGTTTGGCAAGCAAATTGGTGTGACGGGAGCTCACAGAATGTTACACACAGGCTACAGAGCAAACAGGATTTTGAACTCAAGAAAAAGGCCACAAACTCCACTGATGGCAAAAATATGAATCACCATGCTTGCACAAGAAGTACGTTCATTTGGCATGTCCACTGTGTAGGTACCAGGAATCACACTGCCTGCCTGCCTGCCAGCCAGCTGCTGGTCTGGCTGCATTGTACGTGTACATGTGACAACAAACACCTCGGTATGCATCTAATTGTATAGCCTTCTATGAGACTACTTTCCCCGAGACAGCTTCAGGAAAGTTCTACCAAGAGATTATCGTGATGGCCGCTGGCCGCGGGCCCTTTAGTGAGCCCTTTTTCTTTTGTGCTCTTGAGTGAGTACCGAACAAACTGTTGGATTCTATGTCAGCCTTGACTGTCTTCATACCTGAGGCAAAGCTGGTTAGATGGAGATAAGATGACAGCATTCCTTTTAAACAGCAGCAACAACAACAACTGTACCAAAAAAAAACCTAGAGCAACTAAATAGCCCAAATAACAAGGTCAAGTACAGTACAGGTATGGAGACATGAATGGAAGGCTATAGCTTTTCCACAGCTAACATGACTACCCTGATAGTGGTAACCCATCTGGCTGCTAGTGGATTGTAATACAAGACTTATAGGGACTATACCATCCCAAGTTCAGACCAGACAGCTTGTACTATAAAGGTCAGACCATTAACAAGAAATGCTTCTGAAAGGAGGAGGGATTCTCATGAAGCAACATGTTGAAAATAATTGATAATCTACTTTCACATAATAAGTTAAGTTATATTGAGGATAACTGTTGAGAGACTATTCACTCAGAAGTGTTAACAGAAAGCATACACAAGTATATTCATTCATACAGTCACTGTTGATAGACTATAGTATACACACAATATATGTGTATAGAATGGATATTATCCGGTATTGCAGTCACTGTTGATAGTCTGTCCAAATAGGAATTCATATTCATTCATTCATTCATAGACGGTACATTCATTCATATACTACTCAGTGTTGAATTGATAGACTGCATATATTTCCACCTGCACTCACTGTATGTTATTATTCATTCGTATGCTTACTGGCGAAAGACGTACATATAGATTATATTCATGTTTTCACAGTACCGTATGTAAGTTTTCTCTTATCTGTTTGATGGAGTTGACTCAACAATAAAAACCACTCCTACACTTTTATTACTAATTTGACTGATGCCTTTACGAGTCAGGCATACTTCTCTCTCTGGTTAAAGTATTCAGAATCTCCTCGTATTTTCACAGCTGTACTGTGTTACTCATGTATATTACACACCTTTTGACAACACTTTTACAAATAGAGAGAAACTACTGTAGTACATTCATTCATTCATTCATATACCGTTGCTATCTGTTAATAAACTATATCCACCCATATCATTGTTGCTATAGACTACTTTCACTGTCTGGCAATAGCTGTATCTTCATTCATATTTCATCTAGCCTACATGTTACTGTAATCCAAAACATGAGACAGAGTAAAGAAAGAAAGAAAGAAAGAAAGGGGAAAAACTAAACTCCCATGCTGCAAACTGAGGAAGCTAACGTTAACCCCATGCAAGACAAAAGGGGACAAAGGCAATGGAAACATGGTGAAAGTTGCTAAAGCTAAAGTGAGTGCTATTACAACTTTATCACAACGAACGCTGTGCACTTTCCCCCGTTATAGCCCTACGATCGTGCATGTCTGTCTGTTATTTCACTATTTCCAGTCACTAATCATCAACCGCATTGTTGCATGTGTACGCGAATCACGCCACTTTCACAACATCACACAACAAGTATAGTCGCTGTTATAAGTTCACACTCTCAAATCTAGTTTAGAGCTGGACATTATAAGTGCTTCACGCTTTACAAAGTTATGCCCAGTTCCTATGTAATGGCACAGATATAACAAACACAATATAATTCGTATTCTTCGTTAACGACAACAGAACCATGACTTGCTTATATCACTCACAAGCATCAGGCTGGTCAACATCTCGAGGAGCTGGATCCAGCGACTGTCGGACACACTGTAACCATCTTCAGATTCTTGTGCACGAAAGCAAAACAAGGCGTGAGCCGCCTGCGTTGCTGCTGCCTGCCTGCGAGCCAGACGCTCCTCTGTGTGTAACTTATTGCGCTGCTGTACGTGTGTGAGTGTGTGCAGTGATGGGATGATGAGTGTGTGTGTGTTGTGTGTGCGTGCATGCGAATGCATGCAGCCAGCCCCAGCTCCACACAACTACGCTGAGCAGACTGCTGCCCAGTGAGTCAGTGAGTGCATACGACTAGTGTCCAAGAAGTTTGCACGCTAATGACGCTCTGTGACAACATTAGACTATTAGGAGGACGTACCACTGTGTCACGTGGGGGTGGTTAAAGAACACAGAGATCATCTGTTAATTTAACTCTGCTGAGAGTGTGCAATTTTCAATTGGAACCAACGAGTCCACTTGGTTCTATTTGTAGGCCTACACTCTCAGAAGTTTTAATGTAATAGTCATCATTTTTATACAGTTCAGTTAGGCTAATTTATAACAGTTTATATAGCTATACCTTCTGTTTTTAGTGGATAATTGACTTAAAGGCTATTTTTATGTTATTCTCATTAGGGTAGTAGGCTAAGTAAGAGTAAGTTATAATTATAAATATTTCAAATATTACAAAAATGCATTAGCCTACTTCACTATAGTCCCCCATGACTCCAACTGCAGTCCTGAAAAGTAATCACAGTTTTGTGCTGTGTAAGTATGTATAGACAAGGAACCTGTCAAAATATAAAACTGTGTGTGTGTGTGTGTGTGTGTGTGTGTGTGTGTGTGTGTGTGTGTGTGTGTGTGTGTGTGTGTGTGCCTGCGTGTGTGCGTGTGCGTGTGGCCGTGTGCGTGCGTGAGAATGAGAGACATAACTCCTCTCCACAAAATGAATTCCAGCATTCAAATTATAAGGGGCTGCTAAATAAACACATTTATTACAAACAGATGTTCTTCATCCCAGACCATAAAGAAAGTGTTGCGTACTGTAGGATGCCATATGGACTCCTCTGCTAAACCATGGCAGTTATTCACTATTAGGGATGAACTACACGCAAATTGGGACCCTGCGTGCACCTTACTTATTACAGTGACGGGGTGCCAATCCGGGCCTATAGCACCGTGGCACGGCCATAAGGATGAACATGTGATCCCAGGCGAAGGTGCAGTGGGTGTAGAACAGTTATTTTCAAATAGTGAAGTGGTTAGTTTGTTAATTAGATTGTTTTGTTGTGACCTTAGGTTGCAGATTACTATGAAAAATCCGCCCGTCGCTTCGTCACTCACGCCTCCATATGGTTGTCAATCCATCCATGGTTGCCTCATGACATCACAGATTCACAACTCGTGACGCGCTCCATATATGGCTGTCTCCATATATGAAGATCGCGACTCATTTACCATTGACAATGAGAGCAGAATGTAGGTCATATGTGTCTGAACAAATCGGCTTATTGTGTCAACACAAATATGAAATGCCATTGACAATGAAAGGATAAGTTATGTCTTATGTGTCTGAGCAAACACCAGATTAATAGTTTAACTCCTGCTTCTCAACTGGGCCGTATGAAGGAGCTCTGTTGTTTCAGCACGTCGCTTCTCGCTCTCAGGGTGTCTTACTGCATGGTAATAATATTCAAAATGTTCGAAGTATGCTAATTATATAGCCACTAATGTTTTCAAATAATTGTAGTGGAGTAAAAAGTACAATATTTGTCTCTGAGATGTAGTAGAAAGTAAAAGTATCGAAAATTGGAAATACTCCAGTAAAGTAAAAAAAATATATATACTGTATACCACAAAATTGTACTTGAGTACATGAAGTTTTACTTTACAGTTTACACCACTGTGAATGTGTAGGCTACTTGAAGAAAACGGCTGTCTGTTTTCAAACCAGGCTGAATTGTGTGGTTTTTAATATCTTGGGACAGGGAGGCCCTTCTTATTTCAGCTTCACCCAGCTGATGTCTGCTCAGACGGTCATGATTTATGAGCGGTTGGGAGGGAGCTGTTTACCAGACTACCAGACTACCCACTATAAGTTACGGCTGATGTTTAAAAAGGCCTTTTAAAACATGTTTCTGCTTTATTATGATGACACGGTGGCGTGAGACAGTAAAATGTGGGTAGGGAGCATGTCGATGACATGTGACAGGCAGGTCCGGAGGTAGAATTCCTCTCACGCAATGGTAGAAGAAGTACTCACCTTTTTTTACTTACGTAAAAATAGCAATACTTGCAATGTAGAAACACTCTGTTACAAGTAAAAGTCATGTGCTCAAGATTTACTAATAGGTCGATACCATACTATACCAAGGAGTGCCCTAGGGGACTCGAGTCAACCAAGTGGTTTAACTGCAAACTTGTTTCTTTTTTCTAATTCTTGTCTTAACCCCAATATACTTTGTTGACCTTGGTCCACTACTTTATTTTGTCCCCTGTCTACACCAGAGCCATAGAGTAAGACAGAGTTACGCAAACTCTGTTCACTTCATGGGGCCAGTCCAATGGCGGCTCTCCTACATAGACTTCTATTGAGAATGGGGACAACAAATAGGGACAAGTCCTGAACCGGAAGTACGCAGAAATGCATTGGACTCAGGGCAACAGCCCTGCTTTAATGATCTTAAATCCCTTTCTTTTAGATTGTTTTGCAGTAATCGTACAACATAAACATTACAGAGACTTTAGTTGTTGTTGTTGTTACAATATTTAAAACAGTTGGTGTGTTGCACACATGCCTAAAATTGCTCTTATTTGCGCCGCCCTCGTTGAAAACAATGCATTTCAAACTCCAGCTTGTCCCTCTCCAGGCTGCATGAACAGTGCTCGAGCGCTCGGTTTCTGCCCCCTCAATATCGTAACTCCAAAGCTCTTTGCTGAAAACAGCTGACCTACAAGCTCACAACGTTGCATCATAACTGTGAGATTGCGGCTCTGCTATTTTCACGTTTCATGTTAGCCCCAGACACTACTGTTTCAACAAGCATTTGGGGAATGTCATTGAGCTTCTCCTCCAGGTGTGAAATGTGTCTGCCGTTTAGTTATACTGAGATGCATTCATTGCATAGTTTGTGTGTGTTAACTTTTTTTGTTTTGCTGTTTCTAATCATTTGAATGTTTTTTTTATTTCTGTTGTATGTAAGCACCTTGTGAGTTCTCTCTGTGAAAAGTGCTATAACACAAATAACATTTACTTATACTTAATGCATACTTCATGTGGTGATTTAATTTTCAACACTGTCACGTCGTGTGTGATATTCGGTCACCTTTGTGAGGATTGAAGCTAATACGTACTGTAACGCCCCCGACGTGAGGCCCTGGCAGGGAGGGGATAGCCGGGTGGGACTCACCCCTGGCAGACAGGCACTATTGTTAATCAATGCGTAACATCTGTTGCATGCCACTAATCTCGTCCAGCAGGGCAGACTGTCCGCCTCAGAAGGTTCAGACTGTCTGCCCCTTGAGTTAAAGGGCACCCAGGATTTGTCTCCCCTTCTAGGTATAGCTAGGGCAGGGGTCAGTGGTGAAAAAAAAGTAGGCTACTCACATGTTTGACTTAAGTAAAAGTATCAATACTGCAATATAGAGATATACTCCGTTACAAGTGAAAGTCCAGAATATAAACTATACTTGAGCAAAAGTACAAAATAATTGGCGTCAAAATGTACTTTAAAGTACCAAAAGTAGAATGTACTCACTATGCAAAATGTCCCATTTCAACTTTTCAAATGTTTAGAAAATAGCAGATGAACAAGCTCACAATGCGTCGCATCGCGACACATTGTGAGCTTGTATATCGGCTATTTTCAAATGGTCTAAATGTGTAGAGCTGAAGTGGGTAATGTGTTTTGTAATAACAATCTACAAGGAAGTAACTCAAGTTTTCAAATAATTCTAGTGGAGTAAAAGTGCAATAAGTACCTCTTTCGATGTAGTGGAGAAGTATAGTAAAAGTATTGGACATTGGAAGTACTCAAGTAAAGTACAAATACCTCAAAATTGGACTTACGTACAGTACTTAAGTAAATTAGTACTAAGTTACTTTCCACCACTCAGTACAGTGTGGTGGACAGGCTTGTTAATAAACAAGACCCTGAGTGGTCTTGACAGGTTTTCTGTGCCAAGACAGAAGGTTTGCCAACCACACAGACCTCGTTTACAAAATGTGAGATGGCAAACACTGCCTGCTGCGTGTTCCATTATCTCTAAAAGACATGTTACATATGACTTTACGTTACTAATTCAAAAGCGGGTGTAAGGATACTATTGCTACTGACAAGTGTGAATGTATGACTGTCTTGTGTTGTGTTTAATTAAACCATAGAGGGCAGTATTGACCAATCAAACAAACAGGTACACAAAGTTGTAATAGATTTATAATTGATGTATCTTCACGGGATAATAATGAGTCTACTTGTTTCTGCCATTCATCCTTTGATCAAATGTAGTCGACAGTCGCCATATGGTTAACTGTAGATAGGAAGCAAGCTTCCAAGTTCAATTCCATTTCCAAAGACCCCATGCAGGATTCTGTAAACCATCTGTGTTTCGCACTAGCCACAGACAGATGGCTAGAGGACTTTTGTTACAGGAGCCAACACATTTCAACTTCATGAACATTTAATTCTCTCTAACCTTAACGTAATTGAATATTACACAGCATTGGCATGTTTGTCTTGCATTTATGGATATAAGTTTTCTTTTGGTTAAGGTTGTTGATATAGCGTTTAAAATATATTGTGCTGTGAACACTTTGCAAAACCATTCATTATTTGCTATTCACACAATTCACACGCCTTTCATTAATGTACACACATCCACTGTTTGCCTGCCCAGTCTTTTAAATTCATTGTTGTAGCCATGAACTGACATCCATAAGTTTAAGTCAAATAGTGACACCAGTTGACATAATGCAGAAGTACATGCACTTACAAACCATGGCTTGCTGTTATTTAAATAAAAGTATACTCATCAGACTTCAATGTTGTCTGGAGTGCCTTTTGACACTAATGTGTAGTGAGAACATCAAAAGGACATCTGAATTTCACCATATTGCCACATATTTATCCAACTAATCGCAGGCCATAGTGTTAATATCCAAGTTAATTGAACTGGCAAGTCTCAGTGGATTTTGAGATCCCCCTCTGAGAGGGTCTATTGTCATCTTTTCTGGCGAACTGTGTACATCACTAAGTCCTGATGGCTCACAAGCATTTGAAAGAAGTGCAGCTGTTACGTCAATAACGGCCTGTGGGTGATTCTTTATCCCAGAATGTTTGAGCAAGGCCGCACGAGCGAAGCCTTTTGGACCAGGAGAGCTATAAAGCCTGAGTTATACTTGGTTGCGTGCTGTGTCGCACACTACAACCAATACCATTTTTCCCTTCCCGATACAGATTACTGGTGTATCGGTCGATACCGAGTACCGATCCGGTTCCAAATGGACCCTTACAGGTCTGTAACCCTGACAGTTATGAAGGTCCTTAAAATGTAAAGGTTTGAGATCCACTGATCTGGGAATAAATATAAATTAAGAAATATATAAAACAGTAGTGCAACATCAACTGAAAGCATTAAAAAAATACAGAATAAGTGATGACTGTAAATGACACATCATCCTGTGATAAATGATGTAGTATGGGAATGGGATAGACTGGCATACTCACCGATACCAGCAATTTAGGCAGTATCGGCAGCTTTTCCGATATTGGTATCGGAGCAACTTCGTCGCGCACCAAGCAGATTTACAAGCTCACAGGGCACCCCGGGCCGAACCAAGTTCTTCTCATATAATAAGTCACAGAGACGTTTGTATGGTACGTGTGGAATGGCTATCAATCCTAGATCACTACTCCTATGCTCTTCAGATCCGTGATCAATACAACCAAGTCCTGAATGTGCAGTTTCTCAGGATGAGGTCAAAGAGCAGAATAAAAGGAATCAAGTGAAACAACAACGCTCCCATACGAGTGATTTATCACCACTTCATGGACAACACAACAGAATAAAGGATCACATAAACTGTGTGTGATTCGGAGTCAAACTGGTTTTCAGGGGGTC
Source organism: Protomyctophum bolini (assembly GCF_963924005.1). NCBI lineage: Eukaryota > Metazoa > Chordata > Actinopteri > Myctophiformes > Myctophidae > Protomyctophum > Protomyctophum bolini. Next base: position 9,254,021 of record NC_137879.1, on the reverse strand, counting down.
AAGGGGCTGAGGCCCACCCACACTCAGGGACACACAGAGATCCCATTGGATCAGTGTTCATTTTGATTTAGTCTTTTGAATAGAATGTCATTTAGTTTTAGTCATTTTAGTCATCTGAAATGTTTCAGATTTAGTCTTGTTTCAGTCGACTAAACATACGATTTTTAGTCGACTAAATATAGTTGATTTTGTGAACAAACATTTATTTTGGCAGGAATTGATGGCATTGTAATGGCAGATTTTACACTTGGCCGCATGCTGAAAATAGCCGATCAACAAGCTCCGATCTGCTATACAGAAACATAAAATGATCTTCAGGGTGTATTAGAGGATAAAGCTCACATGTTACCCAAATAGTTGAATACACAAAAGCTAAGGCACTGGTGTCGTACTTCTGGTTTACCGGAACGGGGTTCAACTCCCTGCAGTGCCCTGCTCAATGTGTTGTATTTACCGGAAAAAATGTTTTTTCCGCAATTACCATTTCCGCAATTCCGCAATTTCCATTTCGCAATTTCTGCAATTTCCTAAATTTCCGCAATTTCCATTTCCGCAATTTCCGCAATTACCATTTCCGAAATTTCCATTTCCGCAATTTCCGCAATTACCATTTCCGCAATTTCCTCAATTTCCATTTCCGCAAAAAAAACGATGGGTTATAGCCCATGTTTTTTGAAATTTTGAAAAAAAAAAGTTATCCTCGTTTCTCATCATTTTGGACCGTGGGCTATAGCCCATATCGTACGGCATACTATGGCACGCCGTTTTTCATCATTTTTGAGGATTTGAAAAAAATGAAAAAAACGATCGGTTATAGCCCATGTTTTTTGAAATTTTGAAAAAAAAAATCCAGGCCCATGAATTGTGACTGACAGATTAATATTCAAGAACAGTTGGCCTGGGGATATACAGCTGGTTATTATGAGGATTTGCTTTGATCCAATGGAGACATAAGGACTTTCTTGTAGTAAGATTAGAGGTACCACCCAACCATGAACAACTTGTTAGAAAATGTAGAAATAGAAAATAAGGTCAGTTGACTGAAACAATTGTGTCTTAACCACATTAACTCTGGCGTCCCTTTTAGGCTAAACGTTCAAAGATTTAATTTGTTTCCCAAAAATGTTTTAAAGAAACGAAAATGGCGGATGATGCAGCTTGTAGATTGCTTGATTGAGTATAGGGCTTAAGTGGTAGTAAAGTGATATTCAAGCCAAGACAGATAGAAAGAAACTCTTACATTTATAATAAATACACCTTTATTATGTACAGTCTGGTCTTGACATGTCCAAACTAACAAAGGTGTATAATAAATAGAGCATGCTGAACAGCAATATTTAGACCAACAGTAAAAGCATTCTCAATGCCCTGGACACATTAATATACGTGGGTTATGAATGTTCTGTCAGTTAAGACATGTAGCTGTATATACTGTACCTTAACCCATTTTGACCTGAGATCAGATTTTTCAAAAATAGCAGACCTACAAGCTCGTAGCGCGCCACTCGGTGGCACGCTATGAGCTTGTAGATATGCTATTTTTCAGTAGAAGCATAACATAATGCTAACACCAAAAGGGGTTCCCGCCCAATGGGTTAAACATTTTTGTTCTTTCCGTGAATGCGTAACTTTTGAAATTCAAGTAAATCGTTTGAAAAGTCATGACATCATGATGTTACTGTAATACAGTAACAGCACAGTGTGAAAGCAATACAGTACAGTAATATAGTACAATGTGAATCGATAGCGGCACAGTGCAAGGTAAACATTCAATAGAAGACATATTTACGTTGCATATGTCCCCCACAAAAGAATAAGTGCCATGATTGTCTACACATACAACAATATGCCATAAATAATTTCATTGAGGACTGGTAAAAAAAAGAAAAAAATCTAACAGGGTTAATGTTGGGCTTTTTGCAGATTCTTTTCAGCGGTACTGTCTCCTTGGGACAGGCCCGTCTCAATCTCCATGTATGCCTGTACGGACCTCCACAACGCCCTGATGTTCCCCTCGCCGAAACCCGTCGCCCCTCTCCGTTCGATCAGCTCAAGGAAGAAGGTTTCCTCGGCGAAGATGGGCTTGGTGAAAACTTGGAGGAGGAATCTAAAAATCAAGAGGTACAGAGAACAAGAAAACGGTTTTGTCTTCAAAAGACGCACCTCGAGCTGTGGTTTCATTTGACACCAATGTTTAACCCCAATCCCAATGTTGTTGACGGTCTTCCATGCCGTATTCAATGGCTTCTGGAGAAATTTAACTTTTTCAGGTGCTTGTTCATTATTAAACATATGGGGGATTTATTTTGTGTGTGTCAGAATATAAATAATGTATTCTAGGCTTGTGATACAGTATCTACAGATGACATTCAATATACATAAATACATCCTATGTTGTTAAATGGACAATAAAGTCATATGGCTGCAACGGTAATTTGGAATAATTGAATCGATGAAAGAAAAGCATCAATTATAATAATTTCGTGTCAATTTCTTGTTATATAAAAAAACATATTAGATTATTCGACGAATCGAGAAAGTTGGAGAAAACGTAGATTAATTTTTACGAAAATAATAGATAGTTCTAGCGTGAGATGTGTCAGATTTCAAGACAAAGAGGCTCAGGTTAAAAATAGGCAAGGGTGTTACACACTACTATGCACATTCAGCATTCAGCATGCATTTTTTCCTTCACCTTCTGTTTTCGCCGGATATGTTGCCCTCTGTGGATGAACCGTGTGGGCGCAGGTCTGTGTCCAGAAGAATGCCATGCTGTGCCAGCATCTGGGGGCTGTAACCTGCATCTTCAATCTCCTGCTGTTTGCCCACCTGTCGCAATACACAGGAAATAAGGTAAGCAGGGTCACTAAAACACGGCTGGTGGCAGAACAAGCATGTTTTCCAAATACTGCTTGTATTCATCAAGGTATGGGGGTGGTTGTATAACTAATGTAACCATTTGTTTGCGATGGCTAACACGTGTCAAAAGGTCATAGCGCAAACTGATGATATAAAAATGCTGGGCATGATTAACCTATTAAGCCCTGAGGCCGATTCTACAAATGTCTTCTTCTAAATCCTAACAAGTATATTCTGAAAAACGTATACGTGTGGTGGGAGGGTGGGCCAGACAGACCTCTGTGTAGTAGGTGGGTGGAGGACTGAAGAAATGCACACCGCCGTTAGCCATGGTCTGTGCTGTGGAGACGATGTTGTCCGTGTACAGTCCAATGTGCTGGATGCCCGGACCCCTGTGTTGCTCCAAGAAAGTGTCGACCTGGTTCCTGCCTGAGATTTAGGATAACGATAAGACTGGGTGGTGAGAAGATAAAATAATGATGGCAAGAAGTGGAAAACCGCACACAGACATTTAACACTTACCCCTTATGCCTAAACTTTGTAGGCTTTTTTTTTTTTTACCGTTTCGAAAATCATTTTATTATTTACATGCCCAAAATAGGGACGCCAGGTTGAGGGGAAAAGCCTTCTAGCATTTACCTTGTTCAGGTAGCGATTCGGCCATGACGAACTTGCAGTCTGGCTCTTTTTTATCCGTGAAGGGAAGTGCAATGCCCACTTCACTGCATTTCCAGTACTCCATTGCAGTAAGGCGTAGTCCAATGCCATCCCCGTTTAGGACGTAGCCTTCGTCCACGTCTTCATCACTGCTCAGGGGGAAAATAACACGTCTTCATCACTGCTCAGGGGGAAAATAACACGTCTTCATCACTGCTCAGGGGGAAAACAACATGTAACAACTAATAAGGGTATGCGATCGCATCAAGTCAATGGCAAATCGAGTGGCAAAGTGAGTTAAACATTTAATACAATCAGATAAGACTTTTCAGTTTGGATATATGGGCTGTCAAGGCCAGAAAGTAGTTTTTTGCTGCATAACTGCGTAACTTCCGGGTATGATGATGATGTCACGTGCATACCCTCTCTATACTGTATGTCACAAGGAAATAATAAAGATCATGTCAATTTAATTTAAATGGTTAATGTATTTCATAAGAATGATTAATTCAATTTCCTTACCGATCGATGTAAAACCTCTGAAACCCGAAAAGCTTCTCGTACCACCGCATGACTTGTGCAGTCGTCTGTTTTGGACAAGCGTAGGTTATGTGATCAAAATGTGTGATCGGACAAGAAGATGACGTTCCGTTGCTCTCTCCCAAGGAGGGCTCTGTGTGGTGGCCGTCAACGACGTCATCGAACCCGGGCAGGAACCCCCCGTCGTAGCGACTTCTGTCCAGCAGAGTGTGACACACGTTCCCCACAATGGATCTGACCACAGAGTAGGTGACCAGCCCCTTGTCATCACGCACTACTGTGGGGGGCACAAGGAAATCACAACCTGTGGTGGAGGGAAAAGTACTCAAATCAGTCAAATGTTTTACTCAAGTAAAAGTAGTTAGTAGTCGGTTGGTTTTCAACTTTTTTATTTCAAGAATATATAGAAGTGTCTATTTATTTTGTACGTCTCTAAATGTTTTGATGAATTTAACATGGTGGACCCTCTTGTAAACAAGTGTAATGCTTAATTGGGTCGTCCACTCACAGTTAACAGAATTGAGTTTGTGCTTGAAATGTAGCCTACTGTAATTCTGCAAACGGTTAATACATATTTCAATCAAATCAATCAATCAAGGGCCATTATTTATTCGGCATTTGAGCCACGGACCACCATTCGATGAGATTTAGCCTCTAGGACCAAAAACGAAAGAATATTTTATTCTGTGATCTGATCTGTGATCACCTAAACAGCTAAAAGGTTAAGAAAAACACAGTGCATCTTAAAAGTCCAAATAGGCAAATGCCTTGTCTTTAGTCCCCTTCTAAAAGCGTCCACGGACTGTGGTGCTCTCAGGTGGTCGGGGAGGGCATTCACAGACAGTAGTACTCGAGTAAATGTACTTAGTTCACGTTACATACATAATACACACCCACTGACCGTGATTGCGAAGAGCACTGAACGACCTTTCCACATCCTCGACCTCGAAGCAGACGTTGCACGCCGTGTCCACGGGGTACCGCGGGGTGACATCATAGTGGCATTTCATATAATCATCATCAAGCTTGTTGTTACTGTCGCATGTTGTTGTTGTCTGCTGCTGTCTGGTCCCGTGTCGTCTGTGGGTCGCGGACGCGGTGGTGGTCAGTAGTGTGTTGATGTTTTCATTCAATCTCTCATGATCAGTCTGCCTTGTTGACCTCTCGTTTACCACGAACACCGCGCCTCCTTTCCTGAACGCCAGCTGCCTCGACTCGTCCGTGAGTCTCGCCGCGATCAAGTTGAACTTGAACTTGGAGACCAGCTCGTGGGCTATTTTGTCCACGTTTGAAACGTGGATCGCTATGTGATGCACCCGGCGCAAGTAGGCTGCCATCTTTGTCTGTGACGTCATTTGACATGGGGGCGGGGCCTCGACGTGACAGACAGCCAGGGGGAAAATGTGTATAAACAAACTTGAATACATTGTTTGTTGCTTGCTTGTATACTTATAATTAACAACAGGGTTAATCAATATGTCCGTTGTCCGTGCACGGACAAAATGACAAATCATGTGTCCATGGCAAATTTTTGATTCTGTTTTACACACCATTATATTTAGCTCTGGTCCATACTCCATAGCCCTAATGCTTAAATGTAAGGCAGAGTTAAGCATTAGGGCTAAGTATGGACCCTGAGCTACATTAATGTTCTTATTTTGATCATAAAAGAGTAAAAAGACCCAGTTACTGAATGTCACTTTTTGTCTCCAGGTTTTCTTAAAAATATGAATGACCCTTATGTAATAATTTTGATTGATTGATTATTTTATTAGACAATATATCATATGCAGAAAAAAAAATCCTTTTTGCGGTCTTGTTTCCATTCGGGTCCCAATGCATGCAATTAGGGGCCGGAATGTTGGTGACAGCTATAGATAGCCTATAGTCTAGACCAGTGGTTCCCAAACTTTTTCAAGGACCCCCAAATCGACATTTATTAGCCCACGGACCCCCATTAGAAAATATATTCCAGAGACCAATGATTCTCAACCCGTTTAATTTCAATGACCCCCAGTTTGACATGCATATTAGTCTACAGACCCCCATTTAATGGCATTGACCCCAATTCATATTGTAAAATCTAAGTTAATTTAAACGGAGTTATACAGACACATAAGGGTCCATTTGGTTCCTAACTATCATTTAGCTGGGGACCCCCTGGAACTCCCTGAAGTACCCCTGGGGGTCCCCGGACCCCACTTTGGGAACCACTGCAGACAGCTCGACGGGTTGCTATGGTTTTAATGGTCACGTCATTCACTATCAGGTCACGTGGTGTTGGGAGGTCACGTGGTGTTGGGGTTCAGGTAGTAAAGTCAGCTGTATTGGGGTGAACCCCAATACTCTATGGGGTGAACGGGGAGAAGTCGTACTTTGTTGACCGCATCGCTTTATGAACGCAAATACAACGCTATGCTACATTGCTACCTATAAGTCATTTGCACGTCGCACTTTATTCTGATGTTGTGTTTTAAACTTTAATAAGTGAACAAAACTCTGAAACACATGGATCTTGGAGAAGTGATTTCATTACAAGCAGCGAGTCTACTCTGACAGGTAAACATTTCCCCCGCTTTAGCCTCTCGGCGACTAAATAAGTTTGTACGTCGCCATACATTGTCAGTCTTAGATATGACACTATACTATAGTGGCACATTATGAGTCCAACAATTATTAGTGGTTCTCAAATGTTTTATTTGCAATGACCCCGGCCATAACCCTGCTCAAATGGTGTGCACAAATGGGTCCACTCCATTTGGTTCCATCTGTGTACACTTTCAGTAACTGGCCTTGCCGAGCCATGAGGCCCATAGGGCAGGAGCCTATGAGTCGGCCGGGGATTGAACCCCAACCTCCCAGTTTCAGGGCGGACACTCTACCCACAACCACAAGGCCACTGAGCTGGTTTACTATTGTCTGTGGCAAACATTTAATCTTGACAAAAATGAACACCACAAACCAGCATGGCGATGACCCCTGAACAACAACTAATTATAAAATGGGGCTTTTGATATACCGGTAATACATTTGCCACAATTATGAACTTTGTAGGCAATATAGCTCAATGTTTGGGAAATACATTAATTTAAACCAGACACACTATGCATGCCTTCTTCAGTTTCTTATTAAAAAACATAACCACCAGGGTACATTTATTCAAATACCAAATGTTTTAGTCACATTTATTAATATTGTACTACCGGTATTCATGTTTTAATGTTATGTTTGAATTGTGTCCTCTTCTAAGTGTGTGTGTGTGTGTGTGTGTGTGTGTGTGTGTGTGTGTGTGCGTGCGTGCTTGTGTGCGTGTGTGCTTCCTGTAGACTTTTGCTAATATGTCAGACTGTACATTTATGACCAATGTTGACAGTGAAAACGTCCATGTGTGTAGTTTACATTCTGTTTCAGTACATTCTGAACTTGTTTGGATTCAGACAAGGACTGAGACACATACGAGTGTAGGTAATCAGAAAGTGAACTGAACACCAAGTAGAAGGTGTCGTGTCGGCCTGGGCCATGGCTCAGTGGTCCAGGCACCTTGGCTGGTAATCCAGTCGGGCTGTGTGCCGCGGGTTCAATATGAAATATAAGTTCCACTGGTGCAAACGGTTGCTGCGTGGTACTATATGACAGTAACCTGCAGCTACGCAATGCCGAGGTTGTGAGTTCGAGCCTCACCTGGAGCAATGCTAAGGTTGTTAGTTCAAACCTCAGTCAGTTGTAGTGAGCTATAACTATAAGTGTAAATATTGCCTTTAAAAAGTGTGTATATAAGCTCCAGTGGCGCAATCGGTTAGTGCGCGGTACTTATATGACAGTAACCTGCAGCTAGGCAATGCCGAGGTTGTGAGTTCGAGCCTCACCTGGAGCAGAGATCTTATGCCCAATCAAGTTGTCCTCAAAACCACAGACGAAATGCACAGAGGGAGCGTGCATTTCCCAAGGCTGATATGCTGCATTTTACTTCTGAGAAATGCTGAGGTTGTTAGTTCAAACCTCACTTGTGAGCTATAACTATAAGTCTAAATATTGTCTATTGATTTAGAAAAGTGTACATATAAGCTCCAGTGGCGCAATCGGTTAGCGCGCGGTACTTATATGACAGTAACCTGCAGCTAGGCAATGCCGAGGTTGTGAGTTCGAGCCTCACCTGGAGCAGAGATCTTATGCCCAATCAAGTTGTCTTCAAAACCACAGACGAAATGCACAGAGGGAGCGTGCATTTCCCAAGGCTGATATGCTGCATTTTACTGCTGAGAAAGGCTGAGGTTGTTAGTTCAAACCTCACTTGTAGTCAGCTATAACTATAAGTCTAAATATTGTCTATTGATTTAGAAAAGTCTATATATAAGCTCCAGTGGGGCAATCGGTTAGAGCGAGGTACTTATATGACAGTAATCTGCAGCTAGGCAATGCCGAGGTTGTGAGTTCAAGCCTCACCTGGAGCAGAGATCTTATGCCCGATCAAGTTGTCCTCAAAACCACAGACGAAATGCACAGAGGGAGCGTGCATTTCCCAAGGCTGATATGCTGCATTTTACTTCTGAGAAATGCTGAGGTTGTTAGTTCAAACCTCACTTGTAGTGAGCTATATAAGTCTAAATATTGTCTATTGATTTAGAAAAGTGTACATATAAGCTCCAGTGGCGCAATCGGTTAGCGCGCGGTACTTATATGACAGTAACCTGCAGCTAGGCAATGCCGAGGTTGTGAGTTCGAGCCTCACCTGGAGCAGAGATCTTATGCCCAATCAAGTTGTCTTCAAAACCACAGACGAAATGCACAGAGGGAGCGTGCATTTCCCAAGGGTGATATGCTGCATTTTACTGCTGAGAAATGCTGAGGTTGTTAGTTCAAACCTCACTTTTAGTCAGCTATAACTATAAGTCTAAATATTGTCTATTGATTTAGAAAAGTGTATATATAAGTTCCAGTGGCGCAATCGGTTAGCGCACGGTACTTATATGACAGTAACCTGCAGCTAGGCAATGCCGAGGTTGTGAGTTCGAGCCTCACCTGGAGCAGAGATCTTATGCCCAATCAAGTTGTCCTCAAAATCACAGACGAAATGCACAGAGGGAGCGTGCATTTCCCAAGGCTGATATGCTGCATTTTACTGCTGAGAAATGCTGAGGTTGTTAGTTCAACACTCACTTGTAGTGAGCTATAACTATAAGTCTAAATATTGTCTATTGATTTAGAAACGTGTATATATAAGCTCCAGTGGCGCAATCGGTTAGTGCGCGGTACTTATATGACAGTAACCTGCAGCTAGGCAATGCCGAGGTTGTGAGTTCGAGCCTCACCTGGAGCAGAGATCTTATGCCCAATCAAGTTGTCCTCAAAACCACAGACAAAATGCACAGAGGGAGCGTGCATTTCCCAAGGCTGATATGCTGCATTTTACTGCTGAGAAATGCTGAGGTTGTTAGTTCAAACCTCACTTGTAGTGAGCTATAACTATAAGTCTAAATATTGTCTTTTGATTTAGAAAAGTGTATGTATGTGCTCCAGTGGCGCAATCAGGTAGCGCGCGGTACTTATATGACAGTAATCTGCAGCTAGGCAATGCCGAGGTTGTGAGTTCGAGCCTCACCTGGAGCAGAGATCTTATGCCCAATCAAGTTGTCCTCAAAACCACAGAGGGAGCGTGCATTTCCCAAGGCTGATATGCTGCATTTTACTGCTGAGAAATGCTGAGGTTGTTAGTTCTAACCTCACTTGTAGTGAGCTATAACTATAAGTCTAAATATTGTCTATTGATTTAGAAAAGTGTATATATAAGCTCCAGTGGCGCAATCGGTTAGCGCGCGGTACTTATATGACAGTAATCTGCAGCTAGGCAATGCCGAGGTTGTGAGTTCGAGCCTCACCTGGAGCAGAGATCTTGTGTCCAATCAAGTTGTCCTCAAAGCCACAGACGAAATGCACAGAGGGAGAGTGCATTTCCCAAGGCTGATATGCTGCATTTTACTTCTGAGAAATGCTGAGGTTGTTAGTTCAAACCTCACTTGTAGTGAGCTATAACTATAAGTCTAAATATTGTTTATTGATTTAGAAAAGTCTATATATAAGCTCCAGTGGCGCAATCGGTTAGCGCGCGGTACTTATATGACAGTAACCTGCAGCTAGGCAATGCCGAGGTTGTGACTTCGAGCCTCACCTGGAGCAGAGATCTTATGCCCAATCAAGTTGTCCTCAAAACCACAGAGGGAGCGTGCATTTCCCAAGGCTGATATGCTGCATTTTACTGCTGAGAAATGCTGAGGTTGTTAGTTCTAACCTCACTTGTAGTGAGCTATAACTATAAGTCTAAATATTGTCTATTGATTTAGAAAAGTGTATATATAAGCTCCAGTGGTGCAATCGGTTAGCGCGCGGTACTTATATGACAGTAATCTGCAGCTAGGCAATGCCGAGGTTGTGAGTTCGAGCCTCACCTGGAGCAGAGATCTTATGTCCAATCAAGTTGTCCTCAAAGCCACAGACGAAATGCACAGAGGGAGCGTGCATTTCCCAAGGCTGATATGCTGCATTTTACTGCTGAGAAATGCTGAGGTTGTTAGTTCAAACCTCTTGTAGTGAGCTATAACTATAAGTCTAAATATTGTTTATTGATTTAGAAAAGTGTATATATAAGCTCCAGTGGCGCAATCGGTTAGCGCGCGGTACTTATATGACAGTAACCTGCAGCTAGGCAATGCCGAGGTTGTGAGTTCGAGCCTCACCTGGAGCAGAGATCTTATGCCCAATCAAGTTGTCCTCAAAACCACAGACAAAATGCACAGAGGGAGAGTGAATTTCCCAAGGCTGATATGCTGCATTTTACTGCTGAGAAATGCTGAGGTTGTTAGTTCTAACCTCACTTGTAGTGAGCTATAACTATAAGTCTAAATATTGTCTATTGATTTAGAAAAGTGTATATATAAGCTCCAGTGGCGCAATCGGTTAGCGCGCGGTACTTATATGACAGTAATCTGCAGCTAGGCAATGCCGAGGTTGTGAGTTCGAGCCTCACCTGGAGCAGAGATCTTATGCCCAATCAAGTTGTCCTCAAAACCACAGACAAAATGCACAGAGGGAGCGTGCATTTCCCAAGGCTGATATGCTGCATTTTACTTCTGAGAAATGCTGAGGTTGTTAGTTCAAACCTCACTTGTAGTGAGCTATAACTATAAGTCTAAATATTGTTTATTGATTTAGAAAAGTCTATATATAAGCTCCAGTGGCGCAATCGGTTAGCGCGCGGTACTTATATGACAGTAACCTGCAGCTAGGCAATGCCGAGGTTGTGAGTTCGAGACTCACCTGGAGCAGAGATCTTATGCCCAATCAAGTTGTCCTCAAAACCACAGAGGGAGCGTGCATTTCCCAAGGCTGATATGCTGCATTTTACTTCTGAGAAATGCTGAGGTTGTTAGTTCAAACCTCACTTGTAGTGAGCTATAACTATAAGTCTAAATATTGTTTATTGATTTAGAAAAGTGTATATATAAGCTCCAGTGGCGCAATCGGTTAGCGCGCGGTACTTATATGACAGTAACCTGCAGCTAGGCAATGCCGAGGTTGTGAGTTCGAGCCTCACCTGGAGCAGAGATCTTATGCCCAATCAAGTTGTCCTCAAAACCACAGACAAAATGCACAGAGGGAGCGTGAATTTCCCAAGGCTGATATGCTGCATTTTACTGCTGAGAAATGCTGAGGTTGTTAGTTCTAACCTCACTTGTAGTGAGCTATAACTATAAGTCTAAATATTGTCTATTGATTTAGAAAAGTGTATATATAAGCTCCAGTGGCGCAATCGGTTAGCGCGCGGTACTTATATGACAGTAATCTGCAGCTAGGCAATGCCGAGGTTGTGAGTTCGAGCCTCACCTGGAGCAGAGATCTTATGTCCAATCAAGTTGTCCTCAAAGCCACAGACGAAATGCACAGAGGGAGCGTGCATTTCCCAAGGCTGATATGCTGCATTTTACTGCTGAGAAATGCTGAGGTTGTTAGTTCAAACCTCTTGTAGTGAGCTATAACTATAAGTCTAAATATTGTTTATTGATTTAGAAAAGTGTATATATAAGCTCCAGTGGCGCAATCGGTTAGCGCGCGGTACTTATATGACAGTAACCTGCAGCTAGGCAATGCCGAGGTTGTGAGTTCGAGCCTCACCTGGAGCAGAGATCTTATGCCCAATCAAGTTGTCCTCAAAACCACAGACAAAATGCACAGAGGGAGCGTGCATTTCCCAAGGCTGATATGCTGCATTTTACTGCTGAGAAATGCTGAGGTTGTTAGTTCAAACCTCTTGTAGTGAGCTATAACTATAAGTCTAAATATTGTCTATTGATTTAGAAAAGTGTATATATAAGCTCCAGTGGCGCAATCGGTTAGCGCTCGGTACTTATATGACAGTAATCTGCAGCTAGGCAATGCCGAGGTTGTGAGTTCGAGCCTCACCTGGAGCAGAGATCTTATGCCCAATCAAGTTGTCCTCAAAACCACAGAGGGAGCGTGCATTTCCCAAGGCTGATATGCCGCATTTTACTGCTGAGAAATGCTGAGGTTGTTAGTTCAAACCTCACTTGTAGTGAGCTATAACTATAAGTCTAAATATTGTCTATTGATTTAGAAAAGTGTATATATAAGCTCCAGTGGCGCAATCGGTTAGCGCGCGGTACTTATATGACAGTAATCTGCAGCTAGGCAATGCCGAGGTTGTGAGTTCGAGCCTCACCTGGAGCAGAGATCTTATGCCCAATCAAGTTGTCCTCAAAACCACAGACGAAATGCACAGAGGGAGCGTGCATTTCCCAAGGCTGATATGCTGCATTTTACTGCTGAGAAATGCTGAGGTTGTTAGTTCAAACCTCTTGTAGTGAGCTATAACTATAAGTCTAAATATTGTCTATTGATTTAGAAAAGTGTATATATAAGCTCCAGTGGCGCAATCGGTTAGCGCGCGGTACTTATATGACAGTAATCTGCAGCTAGGCAATGCCGAGGTTGTGAGTTCGAGCCTCACCTGGAGCAGAGATCTTATGCCCAATCAAGTTGTCCTCAAAACCACAGACAAAATGCACAGAGGGAGCGTGCATTTCCCAAGGCTGATATGCTGCATTTTACTGCTGAGAAATGCTGAGGTTGTTAGTTCAACCCTCACTTGTAGTGAGCTATAACTATAAGTCTAAATATTGTCTATTGATTTAGAAACGTGTATATATAAGCTCCAGTGGCGCAATTGGTTAGCGCGCGGTACTTATACGACAGTAACCTGCAGCTAGGCAATGCCGAGGTTGTGAGTTCGAGCCTCACCTGGAGCAGAGATCTTATGCCCAATCAAGTTGTCCTCAAAACCACAGAGGGAGCGTGCATTTCCCAAGGCTGATATGCTGCATTTTACTTCTGAGAAATACTGAGGTTGTTAGTTCAAACCTCACTTGTAGTGAGCTATAACTATAAGTTTAAATATTGTTTATTGATTTAGAAAAGTGTATATATAAGCTCCAGTGGCGCAATCTGATAGCGTGTGGTACTTATATGACAGTAACCTGCAGCTAGGCAATGCTGAGGTTGTCAGTTCGAGCCTCACCTCGAGCAGAGAACTTATGCCCAATCAAGTTGTCCTCAAAACCACAGACAAAATGCACAGAGGGAGCGTGCATTTCCCAAGGCTGATATGCTGCATTTTACTGCTGAGAAATGCTGAGGTTGTTAGTTCAAACCTCACTTGTAGTGAGCTATAACTATAAGTCTAAATATTGTCTTTTGTTTTAGAAAAGTGTATATATGTGCTCCAGTGGCGCAATCGGTTAGCGCGCGGTACTTATATGACAGTAATCTGCAGCTAGGCAATGCCGAGGTTGTGAGTTCGAGCCTCACCTGGAGCAGAGATCTTATGCCCAATCAAGTTGTCCTCAAAACCACAGAGGGAGCGTGCATTTCCCAAGGCTGATATGCTGCATTTTACTTCTGAGAAATGCTGAGGTTGTTAGTTCAAACCTCACTTGTAGTGAGCTATAACTATAAGTCTAAATATTGTTTATTGATTTAGAAAAGTGTATATATAAGCTCCAGTGGCGCAATCGGTTAGCGCGCGGTACTTATATGACAGTAATCTGCAGCTAGGCAATGCCGAGGTTGTGAGTTCGAGCCTCACCTGGAGCAGAGATCTTATGCCCAATCAAGTTGTCCTCAAAACCACAGACAAAATGCACAGAGGGAGCGTGCATTTCCCAAGGCTGATATGCTGCATTTTACTGCTGAGAAATGCTGAGGTTGTTAGTTCAACCCTCACTTGTAGTGAGCTATAACTATAAGTCTAAATATTGTCTATTGATTTAGAAAAGTGTATATATGTGCTCCAGTGGCGCAATCGGTTAGCGCGCGGTACTTATATGACAGTAATATGCAGCTAGGCAATGCCGAGGTTGTGAGTTCGAGCCTCACCTGGAGCAGAGATCTTATGCCCAATCAAGTTGTCCTCAAAACCACAGACGAAATGCACAGAGGGAGCGTGCATTTCCCAAGGCTGATATGCTGCTTTTTACTGCTGAGAAATGCTGAGGTTGTTAAAGTGTATATATAAGCTCCAGTGGCGCAATCGGTTAGCGCGCGGTACTTATATGACAGTAATCTGCAGCTAGGCAATGCCGAGGTTGTGAGTTCGAGCCTCACCTGGAGCAGAGATCTTATGCCCAATCAAGTTGTCCTCAAAACCACAGACGAAATGCACAGAGGGAGCGTGCATTTCCCAAGGCTGATATGCTGCATTTTACTGCTGAGAAATGCTGAGGTTGTTAGTTCAAACCTCACTTGTAGTGAGCTATAACTATAAGTCTAAATATTGTCTTTTGTTTTAGAAAAGTGTATATATGTGCTCCAGTGGCGCAATCGGTTAGCGCGCAGTACTTATATGACAGTAATCTGCAGCTAGGCAATGCCGAGGTTGTGAGTTCGAGCCTCACCTGGAGCAGAGATCTTATGCCCAATCAAGTTGTCCTCAAAACCACAGACGAAATGCACAGAGGGAGCGTGCATTTCCCAAGGCTGATATGCTGCATTTTACTGCTGAGAAATGCTGAGGTTGTTAGTTCAACCCTCACTTGTAGTGAGCTATAACTATAAGTCTAAATATTGTCTATTGATTTAGAAAAGTCTATATATAAGCTCCAGTGGCGCAATCGGTTAGCGCGCGGTTCTTATATGACAGTAATCTGCAGCTAGGCAATGCCGAGGTTGTGAGTTCGAGCCTCACCTGGAGCAGAGATCTTATGCCCAATCAAGTTGTCCTCTAAACCACAGACGAAATGCACAGAGGGAGCGTGCATTTCCCAAGGCTGATATGCTGCATTTTACTGCTGAGAAATGCTGAGGTTGTTAGTTCAAACCTCACTTGTAGTGAGCTATAACTATAAGTCTAAATATTGTCTTTTGATTTAGAAAAGTGTATATATGTGCTCCAGTGGCGCAATTGGTTAGCGCGCGGTAATTATATGACAGTAATCTGCAGCTAGGCAATGCCGAGGTTGTGAGTTC
Source organism: Protomyctophum bolini (assembly GCF_963924005.1). Taxonomy (NCBI): domain Eukaryota; kingdom Metazoa; phylum Chordata; class Actinopteri; order Myctophiformes; family Myctophidae; genus Protomyctophum; species Protomyctophum bolini. The sequence goes on along the minus strand of NC_137879.1, from coordinate 9,238,433 downwards.
GAGCCTCACCTGGAGCAGAGATCTTATGCCCAATCAAGTTGTCCTCAAAACCACAGAGGGAGCGTGCATTTCCCAAGGCTGATATGCTGCATTTTACTTCTGAGAAATGTTGAGGTTGTTAGTTCAAACCTCACTTGTAGTGAGCTATAACTATAAGTCTAAATATTGTCTTTTGATTTAGAAAAGTGTATATATGTGCTCCAGTGGCGCAATTGGTTAGCGCGCGGTAATTATATGACAGTAATCTGCAGCTAGGCAATGCCGAGGTTGTGAGTTCGAGCCTCACCTGGAGCAGAGATCTTATGCCCAATCAAGTTGTCCTCAAAACCACAGAGGGAGCGTGCATTTCCCAAGGCTGATATGCTGCATTTTACTTCTGAGAAATGCTGAGGTTGTTAGTTCAAACCTCACTTGTAGTGAGCTATAACTATAAGTCTAAATATTGTTTATTGATTTAGAAAAGTGTATATATGTGCTCCAGTGGCGCAATCGGTTAGCGCGCGGTACTTATATGACAGTAATCTGCAGCTAGGCAATGCCGAGGTTGTGAGTTCGAGCCTCACCTGGAGCAGAGATCTTATGCCCAATCAAGTTGTCCTCAAAACCACAGACAAAATGCACAGAGGGAGCGTGCATTTCCCAAGGCTGATATGCTGCATTTTACTGCTGAGAAATGCTGAGGTTGTTAGTTCAACCCTCACTTGTAGTGAGCTATAACTATAAGTCTAAATATTGTCTATTGATTTAGAAAAGTGTATATATGTGCTCCAGTGGCGCAATCGGTTAGCGCGCGGTACTTATATGACAGTAATATGCAGCTAGGCAATGCCGAGGTTGTGAGTTCGAGCCTCACCTGGAGCAGAGATCTTATGCCCAATCAAGTTGTCCTCAAAACCACAGACGAAATGCACAGAGGGAGCGTGCATTTCCCAAGGCTGATATGCTGCTTTTTACTGCTGAGAAATGCTGAGGTTGTTAGTTCAACCCTCACTTGTAGAGCTATAACTATAAGTCTAAATATTGTCTATTGATTTAGAAAAGTGTATATATAAGCTCCAGTGGCGCAATTGGTTAGCGCGCGGTACTTATATGACAGTAATCTGCAGCTAGGCAATGCCGAGGTTGTGAGTTCGAGCCTCACCTGGAGCAGAGATCTTATGCCCAATCAAGTTGTCCTCAAAACCACAGAGGGAGCGTGCATTTCCCAAGGCTGATATGCTGCATTTTACTTCTGAGAAATGCTGAGGTTGTTAGTTCAAACCTCACTTGTAGTGAGCTATAACTATAAGTCTAAATATTGTTTATTGATTTAGAAAAGTGTATATATAAGCTCCAGTGGCGCAATCGGCTAGCGCGCGATACTTATATGACAGTAACCTGCAGCTAGGCAATGCCGAGGTTGTGAGTTCGAGCCTCACCTGGAGCAGAGATCTTATGCCCAATCAAGTTGTCCTCAAAACCACAGACAAAATGCACAGAGGGAGCGTGCATTTCCCAAGGCTGATATACTGCATTTTACTGCTGAGAAAGGCTGAGGTTGTTAGTTCAAACCTCACTTGTAGTCAGCTATAACTATAAGTCTAAATATTGTCTATTGATTTAGAAAAGTGTATATATAAGCTCCAGTGGCGCAATCGGTTAGCGCGCTGGTACTTATATGACAGTAACCTGCAGCTAGGCAATGCCGAGGTTGTGAGTTCGAGCCTCACCTGGAGCAGAGATCTTATGCCCAATCAAGTTGTCCTCAAAATCACAGAGGGAGGGTGCATTTCCCAAGGCTGATATGCTGCATTTTACTGCTGAGAAATGCTGAGGTTGTTTGTTCAAACCTCACTTGTAGTGAGCTATAACTATAAGTCTAAATATTGTCTATTGATTTAGAAAAGTGTATATATAAGCTCCAGTGGCGCAATCGGTTAGCGCGCGGTACTTATATGACAGTAATCTGCAGCTAGGCAATGCCGAGGTTGTGAGTTCGAGCCTCACCTGGAGCAGAGATCTTATGCCCAATCAAGTTGTCCTCAAAACCACAGAGGGAGCGTGCATTTCCCAAGGCTGATATGCTGCATTTTACTTCTGAGAAATGCTGAGGTTGTTAGTTCAAACCTCACTTGTAGTGAGCTATAACTATAAGTCTAAGTATTGTTTATTGATTTAGAAAAGTGTATATATAAGCTCCAGTGGCGCAATCGGCTAGCGCGCGGTACTTATATGACAGTAACCTGCAGCTAGGCAATGCCGAGGTTGTGAGTTCGAGCCTCACCTGGAGCAGAGATCTTATGCCCAATCAAGTTGTCCTCAAAACCACAGACGAAATGCACAGAGGGAGCGTGCATTTCCCAAGGCTGATATACTGCTGAGAAATGCTGAGGTTGTTAGTTCAACCCTCACTTGTAGAGCTATAACTATAAGTCTAAAGTTTGTCTATTGATTTAGAAAAGTCTATATATAAGCTCCAGTGGCGCAATCAGTTAGCGCGCGGTACTTATATGACAGTAATCTGCAGCTAGGCAATGCCGAGGTTGTGAGTTCGAGCCTCACCTCGAGCAGAGATCTTATGCCCAATCAAGTTGTCCTCAAAACCACAGACGAAATGCACAGAGGGAGCGTGCATTTCCCAAGGCTGATATGCTGCATTTTACTGCTGAGAAATGCTGAGGTTGTTAGTTCAAACCTCACTTGTAGTGAGCTATAACTATAAGTCTAAATATTGTCTTTTGTTTTAGAAAAGTGTATATATGTGCTCCAGTGGCGCAATCGGTTAGCGCGCGGTACTTATATGACAGTAATCTGCAGCTAGGCAATGCCAAGGTTGTGAGTTCGAGCCTCACCTGGAGCAGAGATCTTATGCCCAATCAAGTTGTCCTCAAAACCACAGACGAAATGCACAGAGGGAGCGTGCATTTCCCAAGGCTGATATGCTGCATTTTACTGCTGAGAAATGCTGAGGTTGTTAGTTCAACCCTCACTTGTAGAGCTATAACTATAAGTCTAAATATTGGCTATTGATTTAGAAAAGTCTATATATAAGCTCCACTGGCGCAATCGGTTAGCGCGCAGTACTTATATGACAGTAATCTGCAGCTAGGCAATGCCGAGGTTGTGAGTTCGAGCCTCACCTGGAGCAGAGATCTTATGCCCAATCAAGTTGTCCTCAAAACCACAGAGGGAGCGTGCATTTCCCAAGGCTGATATGCTGCATTTTACTTCTGAGAAATGCTGAGGTTGTTAGTTCAAACCTCACTTGTAGTGAGCTATAACTATAAGTCTAAATATTGTTTATTGATTTAGAAAAGTGTATATATAAGCTCCAGTGGCGCAATCGGCTAGCGCGCGGTACTTATATGACAGTAATCTGCAGCTAGGCAATGCCGAGGTTGTGAGTTCGAGCCTCACCTGGAGCAGAGATCTTATGCCCAATCAAGTTGTCCTCAAAACCACAGAGGGAGCGTGCATTTCCCAAGGCTGATATGCTGCATTTTACTTCTGAGAAATGCTGAGGTTGTTAGTTCAAACCTCACTTGTAGTGAGCTATAACTATAAGTCTAAATATTGTCTATTGATTTAGAAAAGTGTATATATAAGCTCCAGTGGCGCAATCGGTTAGCGCGCGGTACTTATATGACAGTAATCTGCAGCTAGGCAATGCCGAGGTTGTGAGTTCGAGCCTCACCTGGAGCAGAGATCTTATGCCCAATCAAGTTGTCCTCAAAACCACAGACGAAATGCACAGAGGGAGCGTGCATTTCCCAAGGCTGATATGCTGCATTTTACTGCTGAGAAATGCTGAGGTTGTTAGTTCAACCCTCACTTGTAGAGCTATAACTATAAGTCTAAATATTGTCTATTGATTTAGAAAAGTCTATATATAAGCTCCAGTGGCGCAATCGGTTAGCGCGCGGTACTTATATGACAGTAATCTGCAGCTAGGCAATGCCGAGGTTGTGACTTCGAGCCTCACCTCGAGCAGAGATCTTATGCCCAATCAAGTTGTCCTCAAAACCACAGACGAAATGCACAGAGGGAGCGTGCATTTCCCAAGGCTGATATGCTGCATTTTACTGCTGAGAAATGCTGAGGTTGTTAGTTCAAACCTCACTTGTAGTGAGCTATAACTATAAGTCTAAATATTGTCTTTTGTTTTAGAAAAGTGTATATATGTGCTCCAGTGGCGCAATCGGTTAGCGCGTGGTACTTATATGACAGTAATCTGCAGCTAGGCAATGCCGAGGTTGTGAGTTCGAGCCTCACCTGGAGCAGAGATCTTATGCCCAATCAAGTTGTCCTCAAAACCACAGAGGGAGCGTGCATTTCCCAAGGCTGATATGCTGCATTTTACTTCTGAGAAATGCTGAGGTTGTTAGTTCAAACCTCACTTGTAGTGAGCTATAACTATAAGTCTAAATATTGTTTATTGATTTAGAAAAGTGTATATATAAGCTCCAGTGGCGCAATCGGCTAGCGCGCGGTACTTATATGACAGTAACCTGCAGCTAGGCAATGCCGAGGTTGTGAGTTCGAGCCTCACCTGGAGCAGAGATCTTATGCCCAATCAAGTTGTCCTCAAAACCACAGACAAAATGCACAGAGGGAGCGTGCATTTCCCAAGGCTGATATACTGCATTTTACTGCTGAGAAAGGCTGAGGTTGTTAGTTCAAACCTCACTTGTAGTCAGCTATAACTATAAGTCTAAATATTGTCTATTGATTTAGAAAAGTGTATATATAAGCTCCAGTGGCGCAATCGGTTAGCGCGCGGTACTTATATGACAGTAACCTGCAGCTAGGCAATGCCGAGGTTGTGAGTTGGAGCCACACCTGGAGCAGAGATCTTATGCCCAATCAAGTTGTCCTCAAAATCACAGAGGGAGGGTGCATTTCCCAAGGCTGATATGCTGCATTTTACTGCTGAGAAATGCTGAGGTTGTTTGTTCAAACCTCACTTGTAGTGAGCTATAACTATAAGTCTAAATATTGTCTATTGATTTAGAAAAGTGTATATATAAGCTCCAGTGGCGCAATCGGTTAGCACGCGGTACTTATATGACAGTAATCTGCAGCTAGGCAATGCCGAGGTTGTGAGTTCGAGCCTCACCTGGAGCAGAGATCTTATGCCCAATCAAGTTGTCCTCAAAACCACAGACGAAATGCACAGAGGGAGCGTGCATTTCCCAAGGCTGATATGCTGCATTTTACTGCTGAGAAATGCTGATGTTGTTAGTTCAACCCTCACTTGTAGTGAGCTATAACTATAAGTCTAAATATTGTCTATTGATTTAGAAACGTGTATATATAAGCTCCAGTGGCGCAATCGGTTAGCGCGCGTTACTTATATGACAGTAACCTGCAGTTAGGCAATGCCGAGGTTGTGAGTTCGCGCCTCACCTGGAGCAGAGATCTTATGCCCAATCAAGTTGTCCTCAAAACCACAGACAAAATGCATGGGGGGAGCGTGCATTTCCCAAGGCTGATATGCTGCATTTTACTGCTGAGAAATGCTGAGGTTGTTAGTTCAAACCTCACTTGTAGTGAGCTATAACTATAAGTCTAAATATTGTCTTTTGATTTAGAAAAGTGTATATATGTGCTCCAGTGGCGCAATCGGTTCGCGCGCGGTACTTATATGACAGTAATCTGCAGCTAGGCAATGCCGAGGTTGTGAGTTCGAGCCTCACCTGGAGCAGAGATCTTATGCCCAATCAAGTTGTCCTCAAAACCACAGAGGGAGCGTGCATTTCCCAAGGCTGATATGCTGCATTTTACTTCTGAGAAATGCTGAGGTTGTTAGTTCAAACCTCACTTGTAGTGAGCTATAACTATAAGTCTAAATATTGTTTATTTATTTAGAAAAGTGTATACATAAGCTACGTCCTGGGTATGACGTTAAACTGCATCCAACCTGGAGAGGGATGGGCGCCGCCAGGTTTAATTGCCCAAGACACACCACATGATGACAACTACAGCTTTACCCATACCGGCTCGGTCTTATGGCTTAGGCTAGACTTATGTGACAAGCGAAGAGCTCTGAAGAAGAGTAAGAACACACCTGAAGGTTCTGATGCTTATAGAGAAATCAACAAGAGCATTAAGAAAGGCATGCAGTCAGCAAAACAGAATTGGATTGAGGGAAAGTGCGAAGAAGTTGAGAACAGCCTGAATGCCAACAACAACACCAAGAAGGCTTATCAAATTGTTAAGGAGTTAACAAGACCAAAACCGACCAGAGTCTCTGCAATCCAGAGCAAGACCGGTGAAAGCCTAACGGAAGAACAGAACATATTGGATAGGTGGACAGAATACTGCTCTGACCTCTACAACCACACGGCAAACGGAGATCCAACAGTCCTGACATGTCCTCAATCCACGGAGGAAGAAGACAAGCTTCACATCCTCCGTGAAGAAGTTGTGGCAGCAGTCCGAGCACTGAAAAAAGGAAAAACTGCTGGAGTAGATAACATCACAGCAGAGCTCGTCCAAGCAGGGGGAGATGCGATGATCGACACCCTCACCATCCTGTGCAATAAAATCTGGCAGAGTGGTGAATGGCCCACATCATGGACACAGTCACTCATCATCACACTTCCGAAAAAAGGCAATCTTCAACTGTGCCAAAACTACCGCACCATCAGTCTCATCAGCCATCCCAGCAAAGTCCTACTGAAAATTATGCTGAATAGGTTAAAACCTCAAGCTGAACTAATCATAGCGGAAGAACAGGCTGGATTTAGGGCAGGAAGGAGCACCACAGAACAGATATTCAACCTGAGGATTATCTGCGAGAGATATCTGCAGCATCAACAACACCTTTACCACGTGTTCATTGACTTCAAGAAAGCCTTTGACCGGGTATGGCATGCTGCGCTGTGGGCGACCATGAGGAAATATAACATCAGCCCTAACCTTGTCAATGTCATACAACAACTGTACAACAAAGCTACCAGCGCAGTTATCTACAACGGAGCTATCGGAGACTGGTTCAGGACAACAATTGGAGTGCGCCAAGGATGCCTTCTCTCACCCATTCTCTTTAACATTTTTCTGGAGCGTATCATGACGGATGCCCTGACAGACCATGAAGGAACTGTCAGCATAGGAGGCAGACCAATCACCAACCTCCGCTTTGCGGATGACATTGATGGGCTAGCTGGAGAAGAAAAAGAACTTGCCAGCCTAGTGGAAAGGCTTGACAACACTTCCCGAGCCTATGGAATGGAAATCCACGCAGAGAAAACAAAAATGATGACCAACAACGTCAGCGGCATATGCTCAGACATCCAAGTCAACGGACAGTCACTGGACACGGTCTCCAGTTTCAAATATCTTGGAGCAATCGTGTCCGATGAAGGATCCAAACGGGAAGTCCTTGCCAGAATTGCGCAAACAACTGCTGCCCTGGCAAAACTCAAGCCCATATGGAAAGACAAACACATCAGTCTGACATCAAAGGTGAGACTACTGCGATCACTTGTCATGTCAATCCTCTTATATGCTTGCGAAACTTGGACCCTTACAGCTGAGCTCCAGAGGAGAATACAGAGCATGGAGATGAGATGCTACAGAAGACTCATGGGTATCTCCTACACCCAACACGTCACCAACGAGGAAGTACGGCAAAAGGTCAGCCAAGCCATTGGCCCACATGATGACCTTCTTACTACGGTCATAAAACGGAAACTGAGGTGGTACGGACACATCACCAGATCCTCTGGCCTTGCAAAGACCATCCTGCAAGGTACCGTACGAGGTGGCAGGAGAAGAGGGAGACAAAAGAAAAGATGGAAAGATAACATCGGAGAATGGACACACTTGAAACTCAGTGAGGCAATGAGAGCTGCCGAGGACAGAGAGGGATGGAGAGAGCTGGTCAACAGATCGTCTGTGGTGCCCCAACGACCCTCCGGGGTTACGGGATAGGTGAAGGTGATATATAAGCTCCAGTGGCGCTATCGGTTAGCGCGCGGTACTTATATGACAGTAACCTGCAGCTAGGCAATGCCGAGGTTGTGAGTTCAGGCCTCACCCAGAGCAGAGATCTTATGCCCAATCAAGTTGTCCTCAAAACCACAGACAAAATGCACAGAGGGAGCGTGCATTTCCCAAGGCTGATATACTGCATTTTACTGCTGAGAAAGGCTGAGGTTGTTAGTTCAAACCTCACTTGTAGTCAGCTATAACTATAAGTCTAAATATTGTCTATTGATTTAGAAAAGTGTATATATAAGCTCCAGTGGCGCAATCGGTTAGCGCGCGGTACTTATATGACAGTAACCTGCAGCTAGGCAATGCCGAGGTTGTGAGTTCGAGCCTCACCTGGAGCAGAGATCTTATGCCCAATCAAGTTGTCCTCAAAATCACAGAGGGAGGGTGCATTTCCCAAGGCTGATATGCTGCATTTTACTGCTGAGAAATGCTGAGGTTGTTTGTTCAAACCTCACTTGTAGTGAGCTATAACTATAAGTCTAAATATTGTCTATTGATTTAGAAAAGTGTATATATAAGCTCCAGTGGCGCAATCGGTTAGCGTGCGGTACTTATATGACAGTAATCTGCAGCTAGGCAATGCCGAGGTTGTGAGTTCGAGCCTCACCTGGAGCAGAGATCTTATGCCCAATCAAGTTGTCCTCAAAACCACAGACGAAATGCACAGAGGGAGCGTGCATTTCCCAAGGCTGATATGCTGCATTTTACTGCTGAGAAATGCTGAGGTTGTTAGTTCAACCCTCACTTGTAGTGAGCTATAACTATAAGTCTAAATATTGTCTATTGATTTAGAAACGTGTATATATAAGCTCCAGTGGCGCAATCGGTTAGCGCGCGGTACTTATATGACAGTAACCTGCAGTTAGGCAATGCCGAGGTTGTGAGTTCGCGCCTCACCTGGAGCAGAGATCTTATGCCCAATCAAGTTGTCCTCAAAACCACAGACAAAATGCATGGGGGGAGCGTGCATTTCCCAAGGCTGATATGCTGCATTTTACTGCTGAGAAATGCTGAGGTTGTTAGTTCAAACCTCACTTGTAGTGAGCTATAACTATAAGTCTAAATATTGTCTTTTGATTTAGAAAAGTGTATATATGTGCTCCAGTGGCGCAATCGGTTAGCGCGCGGTACTTATATGACAGTAATCTGCAGCTAGGCAATGCCGAGGTTGTGAGTTCGAGCCTCACCTGGAGCAGAGATCTTATGCCCAATCAAGTTGTCCTCAAAACCACAGAGGGAGCGTGCATTTCCCAAGGCTGATATGCTGCATTTTACTTCTGAGAAATGCTGAGGTTGTTAGTTCAAACCTCACTTTTAGTGAGCTATAACTATAAGTCTAAATATTGTTTATTTATTTAGAAAAGTGTATATATAAGCTCCAGTGGCGCTATCGGTTAGCGCGCGGTACTTATATGACAGTAACCTGCAGCTAGGCAATGCCGAGGTTGTGAGTTCGAGCCTCACCTGGAGCAGAGATCTTATGCCCAATCAAGTTGTCCTCAAAACCACAGACAAAATGCACAGAGGGAGCGTGCATTTCCCAAGGCTGATATGCTGCATTTTACTGCTGAGAAATGCTGAGGTTGTTAGTTCAAACCTCACTTGTAGTGAGCTATAACTATAAGTCTAAATATTGTCTATTGATTTAGAAAAGTGTATATATAAGCTCCAGTGGCGCAATCGGTTAGCGCGGTACTTATATGACAGTAACCTGCAGCTAGGCAATGCCGAGGTTGTGAGTTCGAGCCTCACCTGGAGCAGAGATCTTATGCCCAATCAAGTTGTCCTCAAAATCACAGAGGGAGGGTGAATTTCCCAAGGCTGATATGCTGCATTTTACTGCTGAGAAATGCTGAGGTTGTTTGTTCAAACCTCACTTGTAGTGAGCTATAACTATAAGTCTAAATATTGTCTATTGATTTAGAAAAGTGTATATATAAGCTCCAGTGGCGCAATCGGTTAGCGCGCGGTACTTATATGACAGTAATCTGCAGCTAGGCAATGCCGAGGTTGTGACTTCGAGCCTCACCTGGAGCAGAGATCTTATGCCCAATCAAGTTGTCCTCAAAACCACAGACGAAATGCACAGAGGGAGCGTGCATTTCCCAAGGCTGATATGCTGCATTTTACTGCTGAGAAATGCTGAGGTTGTTAGTTCAACCCTCACTTGTAGTGAGCTATAACTATAAGTCTAAATATTGTCTATTGATTTAGAAACGTGTATATATAAGCTCCAGTGACGCAATCGGTTAGCGCGCGGTACTTATATGACAGTAACCTGCAGTTAGGCAATGCCGAGGTTGTGAGTTCGCGCCTCACCTGGAGCAGAGATCTTATGCCCAATCAAGTTGTCCTCAAAACTACAGACAAAATGCACAGAGGGAGCGTGCATTTCCCAAGGCTGATATGCTGCATTTTAATGCTGAGAAATGCTGAGGTTGTTAGTTCAAACCTCACTTGTAGTGAGCTATAACTATAAGTCTAAATATTGTCTTTTGATTTAGAAAAGTGTATATATGTGCTCCAGTGGCGCAATCGGTTAGCGCGCGGTACTTATATGACAGTAATCTGCTGCTAGGCAATGCCGAGGTTGTGAGTTCGAGCCTCACCTGGAGCAGAGATCTTATGCCTAATCAAGTTGTCCTCAAAACCACAGAGGGAGCGTGCATTTCCCAAGGCTGATATGCTGCATTTTACTTCTGAGAAATGCTGAGGTTGTTAGTTCAAACCTCACTTGTAGTGAGCTATAACTATAAGTCTAAATATTGTTTATTTATTTAGAAAAGTGTATATATAAGCTCCAGTGGCGCAATCGGTTAGCGTGCGGTACTTATATGACAGTAACCTGCAGCTAGCCAATGCCGAGGTTGTGAGTTCGAGCCTCACCTGGAGCAGAGATCTTATGCCCAATCAAGTTGTCCTCAAAACCACAGACAAAATGCACAGAGGGAGCGTGCATTTCCCAAGGCTGATATGCTGCATTTTACTGCTGAGAAATGCTGAGGTTGTTAGTTCAAACCTCACTTGTAGTGAGCTATAACTATAAGTCTAAATATTGTCTATTGATTTAGAAAAGTGTATATATAAGCTCCAGTGGCGCAATCGGTTAGCGCGGTACTTATATGACAGTAACCTGCAGCTAGGCAATGCCGAGGTTGTGAGTTCGAGCCTCACCTGGAGCAGAGATCTTATGCCCAATGAAGTTGTCCTCAAAATCACAGAGGGAGGGTGAATTTCCCAAGGCTGATATGCTGCATTTTACTGCTGAGAAATGCTGAGGTTGTTTGTTCAAACCTCACTTGTAGTGAGCTATAACTATAAGTCTAAATATTGTCTATTGATTTAGAAAAGTGTATATATAAGCTCCAGTGGCGCAATCGGTTAGCGCGCGGTACTTATATGACAGTAATCTGCAGCTAGGCAATGCCGAGTTTGTGACTTCGAGCCTCACCTGGAGCAGAGATCTTATGCCCAATCAAGTTGTCCTCAAAACCACAGACGAAATGCACAGAGGGAGCGTGCATTTCCCAAGGCTGATATGCTGCATTTTACTGCTGAGAAATGCTGAGGTTGTTAGTTCAACCCTCACTTGTAGTGAGCTATAACTATAAGTCTAAATATTGTCTATTGATTTAGAAACGTGTATATATAAGCTCCAGTGACGCAATCGGTTAGCGCGCGGTACTTATATGACAGTAACCTGCAGTTAGGCAATGCCGAGGTTGTGAGTTCGCGCCTCACCTGGAGCAGAGATCTTATGCCCAATCAAGTTGTCCTCAAAACTACAGACAAAATGCACAGAGGGAGCGTGCATTTCCCAAGGCTGATATGCTGCATTTTAATGCTGAGAAATGCTGAGGTTGTTAGTTCAAACCTCACTTGTAGTGAGCTATAACTATAAGTCTAAATATTGTCTTTTGATTTAGAAAAGTGTATATATGTGCTCCAGTGGCGCAATCGGTTAGCGCGCGGTACTTATATGACAGTAATCTGCTGCTAGGCAATGCCGAGGTTGTGAGTTCGAGCCTCACCTGGAGCAGAGATCTTATGCCTAATCAAGTTGTCCTCAAAACCACAGAGGGAGCGTGCATTTCCCAAGGCTGATATGCTGCATTTTACTTCTGAGAAATGCTGAGGTTGTTAGTTCAAACCTCACTTGTAGTGAGCTATAACTATAAGTCTAAATATTGTTTATTTATTTAGAAAAGTGTATATATAAGCTCCAGTGGCGCAATCGGTTAGCGTGCGGTACTTATATGACAGTAACCTGCAGCTAGGCAATGCCGAGGTTGTGAGTTCGAGCCTCACCTGGAGCAGAGATCTTATGCCCAATCAAGTTGTCCTCAAAACCACAGACAAAATGCACAGAGGGAGCGTGCGTTTCCCAAGGCTGATATGCTGCATTTTACTGCTGAGAAATGCTGAGGTTGTTAGTTCAAACCTCACTTGTAGTGAGCTATAACTATAAGTCTAAATATTGTCTATTGATTTAGAAAAGTGTATATATAAGCTCCAGTGGCGCAATCAGTTAGCGCGCGGTACTTATATGACAGTAACCTGCAGCTAGGCAATGCCGAGGTTGTGAGTTCGAGCCTCACCTGGAGCAGAGATCTTATGCCCAATCAAGTTGTCCTCAAAACCACAGACAAAATGCACAGAGGGAGCGTGCATTTCCCAAGGCTGATATGCTGCATTTTAATGCTGAGAAATGCTGAGGTTGTTAGTTCAAACCTCACTTGTAGTGAGCTATAACTATAAGTCTAAATATTGTCTTTTGATTTAGAAACGTGTATATATGTGCTCCAGTGGCGCAATCGGTTAGCGCGCGGTACTTATATGACAGTAATCTGCAGCTAGGCAATGCCGAGGTTGTGAGTTCGAGCCTCACCTGGAGCAGAGATCTTATGCCCAATCAAGTTGTCCTCAAAACCACAGAGGGAGCGTGCATTTCCCAAGGCTGATATGCTGCATTTTACTGCTGAGAAATGCTGAGGTTGTTAGTTCAAACCTCACTTGTAGTGAGCTATAACTATAAGTCTAAATATTGTTTATTGATTTAGAAAAGTGTATATATAAGCTCCAGTGGCGCAATCGGTTAGCGCGCGGTACTTATATGACAGTAACCTGCAGCTAGGCAATGCCGAGGTTGTGAGTTCGAGCCTCACCTGGAGCAGAGATCTTATGCCCAATCAAGTTGTCCTCAAAACCACAGACGAAATGCACAGAGGGAGCGTGCATTTCCCAAGGCTGATATGCTGCATTTTACTGCTGAGAAATGCTGAGGTTGTTAGTTCAACCCTCACTTGTAGTGAGCTATAACTATAAGTCTAAATATTGTCTATTGATTTAGAAACGTGTATATATTAGGGCTGCCGTAATTGTCCAAAAATTGGATTCGGATATTCGTTTTAAAAACCCACGTGGATTCGAACAATTCGAGCCATTCGGATTTCGGATTTCAATTCGAGCCAATCGGATTTTTTTATAATTATATTTACACCAATACAACCTGAGACATAACATTTAAGATCGCATTGCTGGCGCAACTCTCTCTCTCCGCGCATTGGTGTTGCTGAAAACTGAGATGGAACGGAACGCATACATTCTCCCTTCTCCAGTAAAACATTTTTCTTAAATGAGCAATCCTACCACACAGCCTTATCAAAACGAGGCACGGAGGCAGTGTTAATTCTGCTGCATTATTATTATCTGTGGACTGTGGGTCTGCTGCCGAGTGCCGACGTTATGAAACTTTTTAGCTGGCTAGCTCCGCCGCTCCGCTGTTATGCTCAAATTAGTGACCCTAAAGAATTCTGAGGCAACACGGCTGGAGACGAGGCAGCCAATCAGAACTGCGCTGCGCTGCGCTGTATAGTCTGTGTTTAGGAAATGATTTATTCTTCAATGTATGCCGTTGTCGGCGTGTCGCGTGGCAAATATAACTAATCTACAAGCTCACAAGTCACAACGCTTACCCATGGCACCGAAAACTAATAATAATAATAAATAAAAAAATATTTTTTATTATTATTTTTAATTCGAACCTTAATTTTATATATTCGGTTATTAATTATTATTTTTGATTCGAATCTATATTCGGATATAGAATATTCGTTGGCAGCACTAGTATATATAAGCTCCAGTGGCGCAATCGGTTAGCGCGCGGTACTTATATGACAGTAACCTGCAGTTAGGCAATGCCGTGGTTGTGAGTTCGCGCCTCACCTGGAGCAGAGATCTTATGCCCAATCAAGTTGTCCTCAAAACCACAGACAAAATGCACAGAGGGAGCGTGCATTTCCCAAGGCTGATATGCTGCATTTTACTTCTGAGAAATGCTGAGGTTGTTAGTTCAAACCTCACTTGTAGTGAGCTATAACTATAAGTCTAAATATTGTCTTTTGATTTAGAAAAGTGTATATATGTGCTCCAGTGGCGCAATCGGTTAGCGCGCGGTACTTATATGACAGTAATCTGCAGCTAGGCAATGCCGAGGTTGTGAGTTCGAGCCTCACCTGGAGCAGAGATCTTATGCCCAATCAAGTTGTCCTCAAAACCACAGACAAAATGCACAGAGGGAGCGTGCATTTCCCAAGGCTGATATGCTGCATTTTACTGCTGAGAAATGCTGAGGTTGTTAGTTCAAACCTCACTTGTAGTGAGCTATAACTATAAGTCTAAATATTGTTTATTTATTTAGAAAAGTGTATATATAAGCTCCAGTGGCGCAATCGGTTAGCGTGCGGTACTTATATGACAGTAACCTGCAGCTAGGCAATGCCGAGGTTGTGAGTTCGAGCCTCACCTGGAGCAGAGATCTTATGCCCAATCAAGTTGTCCTCAAAACCACAGACAAAATGCACAGAGGGAGCGTGCGTTTCCCAAGGCTGATATGCTGCATTTTACTGCTGAGAAATGCTGAGGTTGTTAGTTCAAACCTCACTTGTAGTGAGCTATAACTATAAGTCTAAATATTGTCTATTGATTTAGAAAAGTGTATATATAAGCTCCAGTGGCGCAATCGGTTAGCGCGCGGTACTTATATGACAGTAACCTGCAGCTAGGCAATGCCGAGGTTGTGAGTTCGAGCCTCACCTGGAGCAGAGATCTTATGCCCAATCAAGTTGTCCTCAAAACCACAGACAAAATGCACAGAGGGAGCGTGCATTTCCCAAGGCTGATATGCTGCATTTTAATGCTGAGAAATGCTGAGGTTGTTAGTTCAAACCTCACTTGTAGTGAGCTATAACTATAAGTCTAAATATTGTCTTTTGATTTAGAAACGTGTATATATGTGCTCCAGTGGCGCAATCGGTTAGCGCGCGGTACTTATATGACAGTAATCTGCAGCTAGGCAATGCCGAGGTTGTGAGTTCGAGCCTCACCTGGAGCAGAGATCTTATGCCCAATCAAGTTGTCCTCAAAACCACAGAGGGAGCGTGCATTTCCCAAGGCTGATATGCTGCATTTTACTGCTGAGAAATGCTGAGGTTGTTAGTTCAAACCTCACTTGTAGTGAGCTATAACTATAAGTCTAAATATTGTTTATTGATTTAGAAAAGTGTATATATAAGCTCCAGTGGCGCAATCGGTTAGCGCGCGGTACTTATATGACAGTAACCTGCAGCTAGGCAATGCCGAGGTTGTGAGTTCGAGCCTCACCTGGAGCAGAGATCTTATGCCCAATCAAGTTGTCCTCAAAACCACAGACGAAATGCACAGAGGGAGCGTGCATTTCCCAAGGCTGATATGCTGCATTTTACTGCTGAGAAATGCTGAGGTTGTTAGTTCAACCCTCACTTGTAGTGAGCTATAACTATAAGTCTAAATATTGTCTATTGATTTAGAAACGTGTATATATAAGCTCCAGTGGCGCAATCGGTTAGCGCGCGGTACTTATATGACAGTAACCTGCAGTTAGGCAATGCTGAGGTTGTGAGTTCGCGCCTCACCTGGAGCAGAGATCTTATGCCCAATCAAGTTGTCCTCAAAACCACAGACAAAATGCACAGAGGGAGCGTGCATTTCCCAAGGCTGATATGCTGCATTTTACTTCTGAGAAATGCTGAGGTTGTTAGTTCAAACCTCACTTGTAGTGAGCTATAACTATAAGTCTAAATATTGTCTTTTGATTTAGAAAAGTGTATATATGTGCTCCAGTGGCGCAATCGGTTAGCGCGCGGTACTTATATGACAGTAATCTGCAGCTAGGCAATGCCGAGGTTGTGAGTTCGAGCCTCACCTGGAGCAGAGATCTTATGCCCAATCAAGTTGTCCTCAAAACCACAGACAAAATGCACAGAGGGAGCGTGCATTTCCCAAGGCTGATATGCTGCATTTTACTGCTGAGAAATGCTGAGGTTGTTAGTTCAAACCTCACTTGTAGTGAGCTATAACTATAAGTCTAAATATTGTCTATTGATTTAGAAAAGTGTATATATAAGCTCCAGTGGCGCAATCGGTTAGCGCGCGGTACTTATATGACAGTAACCTGCAGCTAGGCAATGCCGAGGTTGTGAGTTCGAGCCTCACCTGGAGCAGAGATCTTATGCCCAATCAAGTTGTCCTCAAAACCACAGACAAAATGCACAGAGGGAGCGTGCATTTCCCAAGGCTGATATGCTGCATTTTAATGCTGAGAAATGCTGAGGTTGTTAGTTCAAACCTCACTTGTAGTGAGCTATAACTATAAGTCTAAATATTGTCTTTTGATTTAGAAACGTGTATATATGTGCTCCAGTGGCGCAATCGGTTAGCGCGCGGTACTTATATGACAGTAATCTGCAGCTAGGCAATGCCGAGGTTGTGAGTTCGAGCCTCACCTGGAGCAGAGATCTTATGCCCAATCAAGTTGTCCTCAAAACCACAGAGGGAGCGTGCATTTCCCAAGGCTGATATGCTGCATTTTACTGCTGAGAAATGCTGAGGTTGTTAGTTCAAACCTCACTTGTAGTGAGCTATAACTATAAGTCTAAATATTGTTTATTGATTTAGAAAAGTGTATATATAAGCTCCAGTGGCGCAATCAGTTAGCGCGCGGTACTTATATGACAGTAACCTGCAGCTAGGCAATGCCGAGGTTGTGAGTTCGAGCCTCACCTGGAGCAGAGATCTTATGCCCAATCAAGTTGTCCTCAAAACCACAGACAAAATGCACAGAGGGAGCGTGCATTTCCCAAGGCTGATATGCTGCATTTTAATGCTGAGAAATGCTGAGGTTGTTAGTTCAACCCTCACTTGTAGTGAGCTATAACTATAAGTCTAAATATTGTCTATTGATTTAGAAACGTGTATATATAAGCTCCAGTGGCGCAATCGGTTAGCGCGCGGTTCTTATATGACAGTAACCTGCAGTTAGGCAATGCCGAGGTTGTGAGTTCGCGCCTCACCTGGAGCAGAGATCTTATGCCCAATCAAGTTGTCCTCAAAACCACAGACAAAATGCACAGAGGGAGCGTGCATTTCCCAAGGCTGATATGCTGCATTTTACTGCTGAGAAATGCTGAGGTTGTTAGTTCAAACCTCACTTGTAGTGAGCTATAACTATAAGTCTAAATATTGTCTTTTTCTCTTCATATTTTTCATCCCACGATTTTGTAACCCATTTTTCACCCCTGTGTCAATCATCTACTGTGATCCTGGGCTCTACACACCCTCCGCCAACCTGGGGAGAGCAACGGACTTAACTCATGCTTCCTTCATGCTTGAGTGTCCAAGTTGCTCCTTTACGCCTGACAGGGGGGAGTTTCCCTGGTTGGACGTAGCGCGTGAAAGGAACATGTTATTCCAACCAGTTCCTTTCCCCTCCATCAGGCGCCCCGGCTGGCCAGGGGGAGGCAGTTTAGAGACCAGGATTACTGCATGTTTTTGTGAGGGTACCTACCCTAGGGGACACGGGGAGAACATGCAAACTCCACACAGAAAGGCCCTTTCGCCAACCCCCGCCTTCGGGTATGGGCACTGATGACGCGGAGGAGGAAACACGCCGCCAGCACCCACATTGCCCCGAGCGGGAATCGAACCCAGGACCTTCTAGCTGTGAGGCGACAGCACTAGCAACTGTGCCACCGTGCCCCATTAAATATTGTCTTTTGATTTAGAAAAGTGTATATATGTGCTCCAGTGGCGCAATTGGTTAGCGCGCGGTACTTATATGACAGTAATCTGCAGCTAGGCAATGCCGATGTTGTGAGTTCGAGCCTCACCTGGAGCAGAGATCTTATGCCCAATCAAGTTGTCCTCAAAACCACAGAGGGAGCGTGCATTTCCCAAGGCTGATATGCTGCATTTTACTTCTGAGAAATGCTGAGGTTGTTAGTTCAAACCTCACTTGTAGTGAGCTATAACTATAAGTCTAAATATTGTTTATTTATTTAGAAAAGTGTATATTTAAGCTCCAGTGGCGCAATCGGTTAGCGCGCGGTACTTATATGACAGTAACCTGCAGCTAGGCAATGCCGAGGTTGTGAGTTCGAGCCTCACCTGGAGCAGAGATCTTATGCCCAATCAAGTTGTCCTCAAAACCACAGACAAAATGCACAGAGGGAGCGTGCATTTCCCAAGGCTGATATGCTGCATTTTACTGCTGAGAAATGCTGAGGTTGTTAGTTCAAACCTCACTTGTAGTGAGCTATAACTATAAGTCTAAATATTGTCTATTGATTTAGAAAAGTGTATATATAAGCTCCAGTGGCGCAATCGGTTAGCGCGCGGTACTTATATGACAGTAACCTGCAGCTAGGCAATGCCGAGGTTGTGAGTTCGAGCCTCACCTGGAGCAGAGATCTTATGCCCAATCAAGTTGTCCTCAAAACCACAGAGGGAGCGTGCATTTCCCAAGGCTGATATGCTGCATTTTACTGCTGAGAAATGCTGAGGTTGTTAGTTCAAACCTCACTTTTAGTGAGCTATAACTATAAGTCTAAATATTGTTTATTGATTTAGAAAAGTGTATATATAAGCTCCAGTGGCGCAATCGGTTAGCGCGCGGTACTTATATGACAGTAACCTGCAGCTAGGCAATGCCGAGGTTGTGAGTTCGAGCCTCACCTGGAGCAGAGATCTTATGCCCAATCAAGTTGTCCTCAAAACCACAGACAAAATGCACAGAGGGAGCGTGCATTTCCCAAGGCTGATATGCTGCATTTTACTTCTGAGAAATGCTGAGGTTGTTAGTTCAAACCTCACTTGTAGTGAGCTATAACTATAAGTCTAAATATTGTTTATTTATTTAGAAAAGTGTATATATAAGCTCCAGTGGCGCAATCGGTTAGCGCGCGGTACTTATATGACAGTAACCTGCAGCTAGGCAATGCCGAGGTTGTGAGTTCGAGCCTCACCTGGAGCAGAGATCTTATGCCCAATCAAGTTGTCCTCAAAACCACAGACAAAATGCACAGAGGGAGCGTGCATTTCCCAAGGCTGATATGCTGCATTTTACTGCTGAGAAATGCTGAGGTTGTTAGTTCAAACCTCACTTGTAGTGAGCTATAACTATAAGTCTAAATATTGTCTATTGATTTAGAAAAGTGTATATATAAGCTCCAGTGGCGCAATCGGTTAGCGCGCGGTACTTATATGACAGTAACCTGCAGCTAAGCAATGCCGAGGTTGTGAGTTCAAGCCTCACCTGGAGCAGAGATCTTATGCCCAATCAAGTTGTCCTCAAAACCACAGACAAAATGCACAGAGGGAGCGTGCATTTCCCAAGGCTGATATGCTGCATTTTACTGCTGAGAAATGCTGAGGTTGTTAGTTCAAACCTCACTTGTAGTGAGCTATAACTATAAGTCTAAATATTGTCTTTTGATTTAGAAACGTGTATATATGTGCTCCAGTGGCGCAATCGGTTAGCGCGCGGTACTTATATGACAGTAATCTGCAGCTAGGCAATGCCGAGGTTGTGAGTTCGAGCCTCACCTGGAGCAGAGATCTTATGCCCAATCAAGTTGTCCTCAAAACCACAGACAAAATGCACAGAGGGAGCGTGCATTTCCCAAGGCTGATATGCTGCATTTTACTGCTGAGAAATGCTGAGGTTGTTAGTTCAAACCTCACTTGTAGTGAGCTATAACTATAAGTCTAAATATTGTCTATTGATTTAGAAAAGTGTATATATAAGCTCCAGTGGCGCAATCGGTTAGCGCGCGGTACTTATATGACAGTAACCTGCAGCTAGGCAATGCCGAGGTTGTGAGTTCGAGCCTCACCTGGAGCAGAGATCTTATGCCCAATCAAGTTGTCCTCAAAACCACAGAGGGAGCGTGCATTTCCCAAGGCTGATATGCTGCATTTTACTGCTGAGAAATGCTGAGGTTGTTAGTTCAAACCTCACTTTTAGTGAGCTATAACTATAAGTCTAAATATTGTTTATTGATTTAGAAAAGTGTATATATAAGCTCCAGTGGCGCAATCGGTTAGCGCGCGGTACTTATATGACAGTAACCTGCAGCTAGGCAATGCCGAGGTTGTGAGTTCGAGCCTCACCTGGAGCAGAGATCTTATGCCCAATCAAGTTGTCCTCAAAACCACAGACAAAATGCACAGAGGGAGCGTGCATTTCCCAAGGCTGATATGCTGCATTTTACTTCTGAGAAATGCTGAGGTTGTTAGTTCAAACCTCACTTGTAGTGAGCTATAACTATAAGTCTAAATATTGTTTATTTATTTAGAAAAGTGTATATATAAGCTCCAGTGGCGCAATCGGTTAGCGCGCGGTACTTATATGACAGTAACCTGCAGCTAGGCAATGCCGAGGTTGTGAGTTCGAGCCTCACCTGGAGCAGAGATCTTATGCCCAATCAAGTTGTCCTCAAAACCACAGACAAAATGCACAGAGGGAGCGTGCATTTCCCAAGGCTGATATGCTGCATTTTACTGCTGAGAAATGCTGAGGTTGTTAGTTCAAACCTCACTTGTAGTGAGCTATAACTATAAGTCTAAATATTGTCTATTGATTTAGAAAAGTGTATATATAAGCTCCAGTGGCGCAATCGGTTAGCGCGCGGTACTTATATGACAGTAACCTGCAGCTAAGCAATGCCGAGGTTGTGAGTTCAAGCCTCACCTGGAGCAGAGATCTTATGCCCAATCAAGTTGTCCTCAAAACCACAGACAAAATGCACAGAGGGAGCGTGCATTTCCCAAGGCTGATATGCTGCATTTTACTGCTGAGAAATGCTGAGGTTGTTAGTTCAAACCTCACTTGTAGTGAGCTATAACTATAAGTCTAAATATTGTCTTTTGATTTAGAAACGTGTATATATGTGCTCCAGTGGCGCAATCGGTTAGCGCGCGGTACTTATATGACAGTAATCTGCAGCTAGGCAATGCCGAGGTTGTGAGTTCGAGCCTCACCTGGAGCAGAGATCTTATGCCCAATCAAGTTGTCCTCAAAACCACAGACAAAATGCACAGAGGGAGCGTGCATTTCCCAAGGCTGATATGCTGCATTTTACTGCTGAGAAATGCTGAGGTTGTTAGTTCAAACCTCACTTGTAGTGAGCTATAACTATAAGTCTAAATATTGTTTATTGATTTAGAAAAGTGTATATATAAGCTCCAGTGGCGCAATCGGTTAGCGCGCGGTACTTATATGACAGTAACCTGCAGCTAGGCAATGCAGAGGTTGTGAGTTCGAGCCTCACCTGGAGCAGAGATCTTATGCCCAATCAAGTTGTCCTCAAAACCACAGACGAAATGCACAGAGGGAGCGTGCATTTCCCAAGGCTGATATACTGCTGAGAAATGCTGAGGTTGTTAGTTCAACCCTCACTTGTAGTGAGCTATAACTATAAGTCTAAATATTGTCTATTGATTTAGAAAAGTCTATATATAAGCTCCAGTGGCGCAATCGGTTAGCGCGCGGTACTTATATGACAGTAATCTGCAGCTAGGCAATGCCGAGGTTGTGAGTTCGAGCCTCACCTGGAGCAGAGATCTTATGCCCAATCAAGTTGTCCTCTAAACCACAGACGAAATGCACAGAGGGAGCGTGCATTTCCCAAGGCTGATATGCTGCATTTTACTGCTGAGAAATGCTGAGGTTGTTAGTTCAAACCTCACTTGTAGTGAGCTATAACTATAAGTCTAAATATTGTCTTTTGATTTAGAAAAGTGTTTATATGTGCTCCAGTGGCGCAATCGGTTAGCGCGCGGTACTTATATGACAGTAATCTGCAGCTAGGCAATGCCGAGGTTGTGAGTTCGAGCCTCACCTGGAGCAGAGATCTTATGCCCAATCAAGTTGTCCTCAAAACCACAGAGGGAGCGTGCATTTCCCAAGGCTGATATGCTGCATTTTACTTCTGAGAAATGCTGAGGTTGTTAGTTCAAACCTCACTTGTAGTGAGCTATAACTATAAGTCTAAGTATTGTTTATTGATTTAGAAAAGTGTATATATAAGCTCCAGTGGCGCAATCGGCTAGCGCGCGGTACTTATATGACAGTAACCTGCAGCTAGGCAATGCCGAGGTTGTGAGTTCGAGCCTCACCTGGAGCAGAGATCTTATGCCCAATCAAGTTGTCCTCAAAACCACAGACAAAATGCACAGAGGGAGCGTGCATTTCCCAAGGCTGATATGTTGCATTTTACTGCTGAGAAAGGCTGAGGTTGTTAGTTCAAACCTCACTTGTAGTCAGCTATAACTATAAGTCTAAATATTGTCTATTGATTTAGAAAAGTGTATATATAAGCTCCAGTGGCGCAATCGGTTAGCGCGCGGTACTTATATGACAGTAACCTGCAGCTAGGCAATGCCGAGGTTGTGAGTTCGAGCCTCACCTGGAGCAGAGATCTTATGCCCAATCAAGTTGTCCTCAAAATCACAGAGGGAGGGTGCATTTCCCAAGGCTGATATGCTGCATTTTACTGCTGAGAAATGCTGAGGTTGTTAGTTCAACCCTCTTCTAATGAGGTATAACTATAAGTCTAAATATTGTCTATTGATTTAGAAACGTGTATATATAAGCTCCAGTGGCGCAATCGGTTAGCGCGCGGTACTTATATGACAGTAACCTGCAGCTAGGCAATGCCGAGGTTGTGAGTTCGAGCCTCACCTGGAGCAGAGATCTTATGCCCAATGAAGTTGTCCTCAAAACCACAGACAAAATGCACAGAGGGAGCGTGCATTTCCCAAGGCTGATATGCTGCATTTAACTGCTGAGAAATGCTGAGGTTGTTAGTTCAAACCTCACTTGTAGTGAGCTATAACTATAAGTCTAAATATTGTCTTTTGATTTAGAAAAGTGTATATATGTGCTCCAGTGGCGCAATCGTTAGCGCGCGGTACTTATATGACAGTAATCTGCAGCTAGGCAATGCCGAGGTTGTGAGTTCGAGCCTCACCTGGAGCAGAGATCTTATGCCCAATCAAGTTGTCCTCAAAACCACAGAGGGAGCGTGCATTTCCCAAGGCTGATATGCTGCATTTTACTGCTGAGAAATGCTGAGGTTGTTAGTTCAAACCTCACTTGTAGTGAGCTATAACTATAAGTCTAAATATTGTCTATTGATTTAGAAAAGTGTATATATAAGCTCCAGTGGCGCAATCGGTTAGCGCGCGGTACTTATATGACAGTAATCTGCAGCTAGGCAATGCCGAGGTTGTGAGTTCGAGCCTCACCTGGAGCAGAGATCTTATGCCCAATCAAGTTGTCCTCAAAACCAGAGACGAAATGCACAGAGGGAGCGTGCATTTCCCAAGGCTGATATGCTGCATTTTACTGCTGAGAAATGCTGAGGTTGTTATTTCAAACCACTTGTAGTGAGCTATAACTATAAGTCTAAATATTGTCTATTGATTTAGAAAAGTGTATATATAAGCTCCAGTGGCGCAATCGGTTAGCGCGCGGTACTTATATGACAGTAATCTGCAGCTAGGCAATGCCGAGGTTGTGAGTTCGAGCCTCACCTGGAGCAGAGATCTTATGCCCAATCAAGTTGTCCTCAAAACCACAGAGGGAGCGTGCATTTCCCAAGGCTGATATACTGCTGAGAAATGCTGAGGTTGTTAGTTCAACCCTCACTTGTAGTGAGCTATAACTATAAGTCTAAATATTGTCTATTGATTTAGAAACGTGTATATATAAGCTCCAGTGGCGCAATCGTTTAGCGCGCGGTACTTATATAACAGTAACCTGCAGCTAGGCAATGCCGAGGTTGAGGTCGAGCCTCACCTGGAGCAGAGATCTTATGCCCAATCAAGTTGTCCTCAAAACCACAGATGAAATGCACAGAGGGAGCGTGCATTTCCCAAGGCTGATATGCTGCATTTTACTGCTGAGAAAGGCTGAGGTTGTTAGTTCAAACCTCACAGGGGAGCATGATCACTGGCACACTGGCAAGTGTTTTGGTTTAAAATAAAACTATGAAGGAACTGGTTGGAATAACGTGTTCCTTCCACACGCTACGTCCAACCAGGGAAACTCCCCCCTGTCAGGTGTAAAGGAGCAACTTGGACACTCAAGCATGAAGGAAGCATGAGTTAAGTTCGTTGCTCTCCCCAGGTTGGCGGAGGGTTTGTAGAGCCCAGGATCACAGTAGATGATTGACACAGGGGTGAAAAATGGGTTACAAAATTGTGGGATAAAAAATATAATTTAAAAATAAAATAAGAAATATGTATTTTGTTATGTAGTCAATTATATTACATCCCCTCACATCTGTATATAAATGACTTCCTGCACATAATTCTACAATAATTCAAATCCTGACTCTGAATGCGCAGTTACACTGTCTGGGAGATACAGTGGATTATTGCTCATCCCTAATAATCATTACATCCTGATGTGAAAGAAAATATATATATATTTTTTGCAGAAATCAAGGTTTATGCAGGCCTCTATTATGTAGAATCAAAATATGTTGGAAATGTGGTGTCATAATTAAACGTGCACACTGACTATTAATACAATAAAAACCTCGCTCTTCTTGTAAAAAAAAAAAGAAAGGTCCCTGATACCGGGTGTGTCTGTGTCGCTCCTACTGAGTCTACTGTGTAACAGGATCAGTCACTGTGTTTACAGTATGTCAGTATTTACTATTTAGGCTACCAGAGGTAGGCTACTGTATTGAAGGGGAATCCTGGAGGACCCTGATATTACAATTTCTGCTTTTATCCTAGCAGTTTTTGTATTGATTGACCTGTACCTTCTTTGGACTAGTCTCTGTACCCAATTAATCAATCAATCAATCAATGGATAATGTTTTTTCTTTTTACTTTCAATCAGTGACAGTGACAGTGAAAGCATTCAAAGCCACAGTGTCACTCTTTTCAAAGTTACGCATCCAGTCCTGGTCCAATCCCGTTGTGCTCTCTCTGTACCAGATGATTCGTGACGGAGCCAGCCTGGCCTGCCTTTTTGCTCTCCTCTCTCTGTGAACTGAGCGTTTGTTTTGCCCCTGGTGTTCATTTGTCTCCCCGTCGCCGCCATTAAAACACGGTGAAAAAAGGGAAGAAAAAAAAAAAGAGAAAAAAAAGAACCCAACCATGGAGTGACTGTCTGGTCTGCGAGGGGGATTTATTTTAGCAACATGATAAGGCAGACTGGTGGGGGCTTTACGCTGGCGTCGTCGTCGTGGGGATATGTTTAGTAGCAAGCTATTATTTGTAAAAAATGTAAACATGATGTGAGAGCCTTCGAGACAGCTAGAGTATACATGCTATTTGAAATACGCTTGGATTGTTGGGAACGCTTGGTTAGCTCGAGGAGGAGGACTGTAGTGGACTGACCGAGAGGGTTTGTTGTGGTTTTTCTACGGACTACACTCCAGAAAAACAACGGCAGCGAACCGTGTGACACCGTACGTTACGGGTAAGAAGAGTTTGACATGTCGTCTTTTTAGCCGTGTGTACTGTGTGTGTGCGTGTGTGTGTGTGTGTTACGCAATACGAGACCCTTTTCCTCGTCCCCGGCCGGGGGTATTTCATTTAACGGTTTATGTTAAATAGACAACATTTCCCAAGCTAACGTTAGCTGTTTGGCTAGTAGTTATTATCACAACAAGCAGCTAAAGAACCCTAGTCAGTCAGTGAGTGTGTGTAACATTATCACGAGCTACTGTAGCTAACGCTAACCCACAATAACAACATGTACCACTGTTAAAAATCCTGCCTGCCAACTGTGTGCTCGATAATGTCGAATGGCATTAGCTGGCTTGCATTTTATTGTTATATAACTATACACTGTCTAGTCTGTCTGTGATGGGGGACGGCGGCTGTCCCCGAAAGATGACCTGACCTGACGAGTCAGTCTAATATAGTTTGCATAATCCTGAACACATATGACATTTAGTGAAGTACATTTGTTGTTGACCCAGGCCAGGAGAGCACTGGTGGACTCTGACCCAAGTGCTTTAGGTTTCCATTTCCAGTGCAAAATGATCATATTTTTTAACTGGGGACCCACCAAAATCATATTTTTGAACCGGGGACCCACCAAAATCATATTTTTGAACCGGGGACCCACCGAAATGATCATATTTTTGAACTGGGGACCCACCAAAATGATCACATTTGAACTGGGGATCCCTCATCCCACACCCTATGGAATCGTTTGGTTGAGAAATTACATTTAGTTTGACTCGGTTCCACAAATACATATTGTGAAAATATTGTATAGAATTTGTTGATTACTTTTGATGCAGTAATGGTTCTTAAAAGTCCTTTAATACATTGTCACTTCACTGTCATCTGGGATTAAAAAAAAAAAAATCACACCTGTGTGAACTGAGTGGTGCAACTCCCCTCTCTCTCCTCCCCCCCCCCCTCCTCTCCTTTCTCTCTCTATCATTAGCAGGCAACAGTGCCGCACTAATACTATCTCTCTCCGTTTCTGGCACAACAGCGCCCCTACTGGTACTCATAGTCATATACTGGTGCTCATGGCCACATAGGTACATAGGTGAACACGGACATTGCTGTTCCTTGGAGTGGTTGCACCACTCAAAAATCATCTGGAGACCCTTGGGGGTCCTGAGCCACAGGATGAGAATCACTGTAATAGTGGACACAGCCAGACCGTTTGACTGCGTGCTGGCACACTTGCATGGGGTTTGTCTCTTATTGCTGTTTTATTATGTTTACAGGTTGACCAAAAACCAGAAGCTCCCATGATGACGGAGAACAAGACGAAATGGTCCTGTGACTATTGCACCTACGAAAACTGGCCCTCAACGGGAAAGTGCACCATGTGTCGTGCGCAGAGGTCCAGAGGGCCCGCCATCATCACAGAGGAACCTTACAAGAGCAGCCCGAGTCGTGAACCCGGCTTGGAATGGGACCTGGTGCCAAGGACCGACAACAACGGCGGCAGCAACAACAGCCTCCTCATTTGCCCGGACTCCAGCGCCAGGCCCCGGGTCAAGGCGCCCAACACCGCCGAGGCCGCCAGCAAGTGGTCCTGCCACCTGTGCACCTACCTGAACTGGCCCCGGGCCATCCGCTGCACGCAGTGCCTGTCGCCACGCCAGAGGGCCCGCAGCCCCCCCACGGAGTCCCCCCAGACCTCCTCCACGGGGGGCTCCAACGCGGGGGGGCGCCGCCCCGCCTCGGCACCGCCGTCCCCCGTGGTGGTGGTGGACCCCGCCTGTGAGGAGTACAACGACAAGAACAGGCTCAACACCCGCCAGCAGCACTGGACGTGCGCGGGCTGCACGTACCAGAACCTGCCCAAGACCGGCAAGTGCGTGGTGTGTGCCCACGCCAAGCCCAACAACAACAACAAAATCCAGGATGCCATAGAGCTGGCCGAGTCGCCGGAGCCCTCGCCCGTCATCAATGAGCAGGCCAGGGTAGGGCTGGGAGATCAATTATCATCAAATAATGAATATCGAAAACCAATAACTGACCTATAACCGAATAGTCGAGAAGCAAGGCTTTTTTTATTTTATATATTATTTTATATATCAACATTATATATCAACAGTCGATTTATGTTTATAATCGACTAAACCGATTATTCTGATTAACCACTTTAACATGTATTATACTTTGTTACACAAATAGGGAAAATAACCGATCTAGAAGCTCATAACGCTTTGCAGAGTGATGCGTTGTTAGCTTGCTATTTTCACATTATAAAAAAAAAAAAACACAAGTAATCGTGACAAAGGTTTTAAATAATCTTGGTGATATTGATTTGAAGTCGTGTCGTTCCAACCCCAGGACAGAGGCCGCTGGAGGGGCAGCTGCAGCGGAGGAAGCCAGGGCCAGAGGAGATCCCCACCCACCTCCAAGAGGGAGACGGACGGAGGGAACATGGACTTCCAGAGGATAGAGCTGGCCGCCGGAGCCATGAGCAGCAGAGAGGAGCAAGAGATCGACTTCAAAAAGCTGAAGCAAATAAAAAATCGAATGAGGAAAACAGACTGGCTGTTCCTCAATGCTTGTGCTGGTAAGTTGTTTCTATAACCACTTAAAACCCCCAGATGCACTTCACTATTATCCCCAGGGGGTCTAATACTTGGGCCCCTTTTTCCCCCCCATCTACACCAAATCTCTTTGGTGAAAATGGCCGCTCTACAGGCTGACGATGTATCACGACGCGATGTGTTCTGTGTCCTCGTAGATCGGCTATATAGTACTGTATATGTTTGACAGGCAAGGGATGCTACGGTTCATGATGTGATTAATGGCTGACAACAACTTCAACAACATACACACACACACACGTGACATACACTCCCCACCCCCTCCCATTCAGCTTTGTCTTGATGTATTCTTGTGTAAGTGCTCTTCCTATAGTTGTATTTACATTCCGTGTATGATGAATGCATAGGCTGAGCTATTATTTAAGAACTGACTTCCCCGGTTACAAGGCTTCTATTGTGATGGCAGGCTATTACGGTAGTTTATGATGTCACACGCACACTGTGTGATAGCGCCGGAGAGAGTTACATACCAGCGTGGATGGAGGAGGTAATAACGTAGTTGTATTGTCTTGTCCGAGGTCAATGACAAGGAGTGGATTCAAGTTCCTCCATTTGCTACTGTACGGATGGTGACCTCAACCTCCTTAACCCATTCTGACCTGAGATCAGATTCTAAAAATGTCTGTTTGAAAATGACAGTTTTCTGAAAAAGCTATGTTTCTATGTCAGTGGTTCTTCGACATTTCAAAAATAGCAGACCTACAAGCTCGTAGCGCGCCACTCGGTGGCACACTATGAGCTTGTAGATCTGCTATTTTTCAATAGCTAAAGCATAACATAATGCTAAAACCGGGAAAGCATCTGCCTGCCGTGTCATTTCAGTTTTGAGCTAAAAAAAAGCATACGGTAATTGTTTTAGCTCATAGCTCTGTTTTAGAAGAATCCTGAAAATGTTTGCAAGTCTTTGAATATACAGGTGTTGTAAGCATTGCCCACCTGCCCCTGGCAGGTAAATAAAACAATCGGACAGGTAGAGTTTGCTTTCACGTTGCCTGACGAGGCAAGGAAGGGATGCAATGCAACGGTCTATAAACGAGTCTTAATAGTTCTTAATATAAGCACTGTTTACATATAATATGCTGTTTTCACAGTTGCTACGCTTATAAATGTAAAATAAGTGTGAACCCATAGTCATATTCGGCCTCTGCTCTTTAGGGTTAAGTCTAGGCTGTGTGTAGTTGTGTATATATACCGTTTGGTGGTTTTGGTGACAGATTGCAACACTTCTGCTCTTGGCCTGCACACTCGTCTATTGTTTACACGTGAAACTGTAGAGCAGCGTAATGAATGACGGAGCGTATTGTGTGCCCTTTTCCTATTTGTAACTAAGACAGAGGCACGGCAAGGCCCGCCCTCACTGTAGTAGAACGTGAGAGGTTTCATTACACGGGCCGTGTTTGCTGGGATGAGATTATTTTTGTATCGTTGTCATCGGTGTGAATACGGTGCTAAATTTCAGCCCTATGAAAATGTTGCTGTGGAACCTGTTCCACTGGATGTAGTTGTTATTATTTACAGTCACAATCGCCTGTTTATACCTTTTTTTTAAATGGTTAAATATTTATTTATAAAACCCACAGACGGACTTTGTCACCCCTATTTTGGGCATATCATCGGGGGAGGGGCAATGTCCTTTACTAGTTTCAAGATGTTGAGATGAAAATACGTTTTCAAGGTCACAACACGCCACATCACGAATCGTGATGTATAGTGAGCTATTTTTTCCTACTTTTGCGCAACAACACCATGTCATACTGTCATTACTTGGTGTAAATATATGAAAAAATTATAAATGATGAAATATGGACATACAGAGTGACATAATCATGTGCGGACCGGGGAGAGCTGAATGGCATAGTCCCCCCCCCAATAAATCGCTGGGTTATATCGGCACTGTGAGCATCTTTTCAGGCAGTGTGAGAGTGTGAGTGAGAGTGTTTTCCTGGCCGCCCGGTGGGGATGAATGGACCGTCTGGGTAGCAGAGGGAGGGAGAGAGAGAGAGGGAGAGAGAGTGGAGCCCCTGGATCCGAAGCTAGGCTCCTCCTGGCTGGCTCCCCGTCAACAGTCCTTGTAAACACTGGTGTCTATGTGCTGAGCCAAGCAAGCCAGCAGGCTAAAATAGCCTTGACAAGACATGAGCACCAGTCTCCGCCCACCCCCCCCCACCCACCCAAAAAAAAGAAAAGACCAGTGCATGTGATCAGAGTCCTCCTGACCTTCACACGATTCCTCTCCCTCCTGCCTCTCTCTGCTGCCTGTTTGGATTGTTTTGCTGCTGAGGAGTAGAAAATATTATTCCAGCCAGGGGGGACAGACAAGACAGATGTACCAGTGAGACAGTTCACCTATGGCCTATATGATCTGCCCTGACATAAGCCTTTTCATGGTTCATTAACTTGGCCTTATGACTTATGACTCGCTGCTGAACAACCCCGGCCTCTTTCTTTTTTGCTTCTATCTGCTTCGGTTGTGCCATGGGATCTAATTGGTCTCGGTCATGTTGTACACGCATTCGTTGCAGGCAAGTTCAAAGTGCGTTCTGTGAGAGTGTGTGGTATTTGTTGATGGAGGAAGTGTCCGAGCCAGGCAGTCCATTATGGTCACGTCCAGCACTTCCTCTAGTCCCAGAACCTCGCCTCACGCTGCTCCGACCGCTCCCCGCAGTTCATGTTTGATGTTGTTTCAGTGCTGCCCCATCTGGGGCCAAAACTGGATGATCCCAATCCATTCTGTTTTTCCTCACAAGGAAATGGACACTGTTTGTTTAATATTGTTCTTTTGTTTCGGCGAGCCAACTAAATGCTGCAACTGAATACATTTTCCCCTTGTGGAGAAAATGAGTCTTTATTAAAACAAAATCATGAAAACACTTTAGTGCTGCTTTTTCAGCATGGAAATGTTATATAATTGGAATTCAATGAGTCCACCTCCCCACTCCCCCAAGATTAGATTTGATAAAAGAGCTCCGTCGTTCATGTTGGACTCAAAGTTAATGTGTTGATAACAGTGGTGGACATAGTACTCAACCCCAGTACTTGATATACAAAGTGTTTACTGTATATACTCCTGGTCGTGGAGGAGCTTAGGGATATTGCTCGCTAATTCGTCTAAAAGCGCCAAATATTGCACAGATGTAGCCCAGGGCATGCTCTAATGATTTGTTTAGGGCTCCTGAGGTCGCTGACCTTTGGGGTCGCCAGACTCGCCACAGCGGCCAAATCCATATGGCCACCATTAACAATCTGAACCTATATAAGGCAAACATATTTTTTTGAAAAGTCTCCTGTGGACAGGTTGTGAAAATTAGCACTTGTGCTAACACACTGTAAGCAACGCATCTACAAATTGTACAATTGTGATTGTGATGTCCTTTAGTGCAAAACATTAGTTTTGCACGAAAAACACTCCTTGGGCTAAAAACGTCCATAGCCGTCATCACATTTGGGCAAGTGACTATGGCCTCTTGGCACTTAGCCCTTTTGGCCTTTAGCCCAAGGAGTGTGTTTCTTGCTAAACTATGCTTGGAATGGATGCAGAATCAACAAAACCCCCTAGTTTGACATGTCACATGCTACTTAAAGCATAATGAAATTTAGATTTAGTTTTTGCCTTCTATAGGATGTTAATGGTGGCCATATGGATTTGGCAGCTGTGGCGACCCCCGAAGGTCGCCGGCTCGGGCGCCCTAGCTAAATCATTACAGCATGCCCCGAAAATAGATCTACAAGCTCTTCTCCACTAGTCCCTCCCTAACATTTTAAGTCTGGTTTTTATTTGTCTACAAAATTGTCTGCATATTTAGTCGTCTTGTTTAGATCTTATTTTGTTTTCATTACATTTTCGTCAGTGAAATACGGTAGTTGACGAACATTTTTCGCCATAGTTTTAGTAACACTGTTCATGACGGAGGCCAATCATGCTTAATCCCTTCAGCCGCTCCGTCCCCCACCTCTGGAACTCCCTCCCCCCTGATATTAGAATCATGGACTCTTATCACCATTTTCCAAACCCGCCTCAAAACCCACCTGTTTAGGCAGGCATATGGCTGACCTCTGTTGTCTTCTGCTGCAAGCTGTGCCTTGGTTATGTTTTGCTTTTAACTGTGTTTGTATAAACTGTTTCAACCTGTTGTACGGCGACCTTGAGTGCCCTGAAAGGCGCCTTATAAATAATATGTATTATTATTATTAGTATTATTATTAATGTCGTGTGTGTAGTCTAGTCACCCCCCCCCCCAAAGAAAGCTCTGTTCGGAGACAGGAAAACCCCCCGATCTTGTATGCTGAAATGTGTCACCCACACACGGTACCCACCCATACACTTACTGTAATCTTGCTCTGTCCTTAACCTTTTCATACAAGATCTCCAGCATAGCATCTGGTTATATGTAGCCTAACCTTAAATCCTTTGTCAGGCTGAGGCAGCCCATGAAAAGGTTTGCCAAATGTCACCTGGCATGGTTAAAGTCAGAGGACATTCTTGCCGTGTCCCAGCCCAGGTCCTATGAGGAAGAAGGTAATGCGTTAGAACACTCTCTACTGTCTTCTCTGCCAGAGAATGTACTCTCTCTGGGAATCTGTTTAAAATTAGCCATACGCTTCCTGGTTCGCCTCTCTCTGCACTATACCTACCTCCGCCTCTGGTTTCAGTCATAACAGATGCTGGGACTACAGATACAGGCCTGTCACAATTTTTACATAATCGTCTTATCGCAATTTTTTTAGATGATCGCAATTATTTTGTCATAGTTTCCATGTTGAAATTTTCATACCAAAAAAAAAAAACAGATTTATTTTTCCATTTTTTTATGAAAATAATGTGTCAGTCATTTCTTTGTATATATATTTCAATTATTTGTCAAATCTGCCCTGTGCATCTTTTTGATTACCAGGCAAACAGAAATGTATTCTTCTATGTTCCAATGCCAAAAAATTATAATTGGAACAATCGCAATTGTCTGTGTGACAATTAATCGTCAACTTAAATCTGTAATCGTGACAGCCCTAACTACAGTCTCTGGTGAAGACGGAGGTGTGCAGTGAATGTGTACAGACTGTACACTAAGGATGGGAATTATTGATTAATTAAATAATTGATAATTCATATGTTTTGTTAACCTTATCGATCGATTAACAGGTTATGATAACGATAAGCAGAGTTTATTTTTCTTAATTCCCCTCAATGTCGAACATAAAAATCTACATTTTGCTCATACACAGAAAGAATACAAAAGGCATATGATATTCCTTAATCAAATAATTATTGACCATTTGAGATACAGGGCCAGGCAATGGCGTCTTTGTATGAGGAATAAAATGAAATAAAAAGTGCACTGTCTTGTCTGTCACATCACATGCAAAAGCAGAGACATTTCTGTGGCTACCAAGGTGGGGACGACGACTTTTTTTAAAACCGGCCCACATGCGTGACTTCTTCGGCCACATGCACGCGTAGACCGCATTACATTCACAGAAAACTGCCCCATGATGGAACCGCAGACATTTAGATTGTTAAACCGTTATGTTTAATTGAAGGATTCTGCCTGTTTCTGCTTTGCAGGCCCATGATAGGGTGATAACTAGTCACCCTTGGGTCAGCTAGTAAATGCATGTTTGACCCAGAGAGGTCATGACTGAGTTATGGAGGTTTGACGTCAGGCACTAGTAGAGAACCCTGCTCCCTCTCTCTCTGCGTGCTTGGTTAGGTGTACAACGTTCAGCTCCCTCTCTCTCTCTCTCTGTGCCTGCTGGTACACATTGGTTATGCAAATGCCGCTGCAGATTTTCATAGGCAAAATTCAGATTAATTGCCATCGACTAGGAGCGGGTTTGATGTGTGTTCGCGGTTGATGGACGCCTCTGTAGTGCATTTAACCCATTCTGAACGGGAAACCCTTTTGGTGTTGGCATTATGTTATAATATAGCTATTGAAAAATACTACAAATCTACAAGCTCATAGCGCGCCACCGAGTGGTGTGCTACGAGCTTGTAGGTCTGCTCTTTTATAAAAATCAAAGAACGACTGACATAGAAACATAGCTTTTTCAGAAAACTGTCATTTTCAAACAGACATTTTTAGAATCTGATCTCGGGTCAGAATGGGTTAATGAACATGACAAGCTGTCCATTATGTCCCGCTTTTCATTAACAGCAGCAGGCACACACACTGCTGCAGCTGGAGCACGTCCAAATGCCAGACTAATCCATCCATCCCCCGAGCATTTCTGTCTAAAAAGAAAGAAAGAAAAAAAATCATTAAGACAAAATTGCCTCGCAGATGCGTTTGAAAAGCACACAGAGGTATTTGAGGAAGCATGTTTTCATCGTATTGTTTACCAAGCGGCCCGACATCTTGACGGCAGTGCTTGCCTGAGAGAGCTGACAGGTGCTTAAGGTGAATCACTGTTTTCTGGGAATTACAGTGTTGTTTCCTTGAATGCGAACCGCAAACACCATGGTCATGTGTCGCCCTCACATTCATCACATTTGACAGTCTGTTCAGTTGGCATGTTAGCAGACCTCTTCCGTCTAACCCCCTCAAGGCTCCACGTCGGCCACTCCTGCACTCCTTGACCTTTTCGACCTCTCTCTCTCTCTCTCTCTCTCTTTCTCGCAACTGTGCTATACTACAGGCGTGGTCGAAGGCGACCTCACGGCCGTGGAAGCCTATAAATCCTCCGGTGGAGACATCGCCCGGCAGCTCACCGCCGACGAAGTGCGCCTCCTCAGCCGGCAGTCGGCGTTCGACGTGGGCTTCACACTGGTCCACCTGGCCATCCGCTTCCAGAGGCAGGACATGCTGGCCATCCTTCTCACTGAGGTAAGCTTGTCCTGAGGGAGGCAGAGAGGGAAGGGGGGAGTGGGCTTTGCTTTCACCACTGACTGCACTAGGAAGGGATTAGCAACTCAAAAAATGCACGGTACCCATATAGTATTTGATAAAGCCTTATTTATACTCTGTTGCACACCATGCCGCACACACCGGAAATAGCAGACCTACAAACTCGCAAGGCGCCACAACGTTATGCATTAGGGAGCTTGTAGATTGGTGCACGACACGATCTGCCACCAAGTATACCTCTGGTTTTAATGCCACCTCCTTTGAGGAACTTAAGAGGCGTGAATATACTCTGAGCCCTATTTAAAAAGCAGTTCGTTCACTCAACCACCCCCACACACACACACTTCCTGACGTACACAGGCTTAGCTAAAAGCTCATATCAGCAGTATGCATACTGGCATTAACATGCTAATTCCACCTCCATTCGTGAGACACCAAACGAAAGGTGCAATGCTTGCACGGTGAAAAACACGACCTGTGACTTTTGTGAAACATGTTGTTGGGGGAATCATTTGATCATTTAAAGCCAAATTATCTGGTTTGGTCATAGCGTGTCGAACTATTGAATTTGTTAACACAAGGACCGTGTGGCCTTAAGTGGTAAATATCTTGCGAGGGGCCGGAATTGGGGAGCACTTCCATTTCCCCCGCTTGCAGACTGCCATTATAAGAAAGGGCTAATGCTCACACTAGCTATCTTTCTCCAGAAATGTTTATATTTCGATCGCGATGCGATGAAAAATCTAAAATGAGATCCAAACCTCGGGATGTCTGATCAGTACAACGGACAGCGAAGTAGTTTTGGAGAAAAGAGCCAGGGAAGATCCTAATTATAACAGTAGTTTACGCAGTGCAGGGGTGAGAAAGGCGTTGCCTAGCAACCGGCTCAGGGCTAAAGGTTTCAGCGTGCCGTTTCAGATCCATATAAAGCGATTTAAAACGTGTATATATATACCCACGTCAATCGCAGACAACAGATGGCTATTAAAAAATGTATATATATATGTCAACAGCAGTACGCATCTCTTTTTACACCACCTATATTTGTCGAGGCCCAGCAGAGACGATATACAGCTGACCAGCTCAGTGGCCTTGTGGTTAGTGTCCGCCCTGAAACTCTGAGGTCGAGGTTCGATCCCCGGCCGGGTCATACCAGAGTAATCTAGTGAGAGAATGGCGACCCGCTTTGATCTCGGCGCAAAGCGGGGTGCTATGGGCTATAGTTCCAAACATTGGAACTGTCCCATTGAGATAGAATGAGCACTTCCGCATCCCATTGTTACAATGGGAGTCAATGTTAATGTGGCCACTCTCTTACTAGATTACTCTGGGTCATACCAAATACTGTAAAAATGGGACCCAATGCCTCCCTGCTTGGCACTCAGCATCAAGGGTTGGATAGGGGTTAGATCAACGACAGATTATTCCCGAGTGCGGCACTGCTGCGGATCACCGCTCCAAAAGATGGGTCAAACGTGGAGAACAAACTTTGCATACAGCAATGTTTCAGACAAATAGTAGGACTTTACTATAATGACTATGATTGCAGGGGAAGTGTACTTTGAGGATTAGGGCCAGGATTAGCCAAGCTGCAATCCTCCTGCCATTGGTTCTCAGTGGAGGTGACCATGCCACAGAGCTCATGTGGCACGCAGTGAGAGAGAGAGGGCAGGCGGTGATTAGGGATGACACGGAAGGCAAGCACACGCAAGTGACTGTGGCAGCAGGGCAGAGTTGAAAGCTTGCCTGTGCACTCACTGTGACACTGTGTCTACTGGTGGTAGTCAAGTCAGTGGTGGAAAAAGTACTCAAATTATTGATTTAATTAAAAGTATCAATACTGCAATATATTATCAAATGAGTTAACATCAGTCACCAGCCAAATTCTGGTCAAATCATCCTGTTGCTTTCATATTAAAAACAACGATCTAGCCTGATTATCAGACTCTAGTCCACTCAGAGAGTGGGCGGGGTATTTGGGCTCGATCCAGGCTAGCAACGATCGGGATTTGCACTGCCATAAAGTTTGGGATAACTTCAGGCATGTCCAGTCCATATATGGGCATTTCACTCATTTGGATCCCATAGAAGCCAGCATGTCTTCTATGGAAGCATGTTGCACAGCGAAAATAGCTACAAGCTGTCAATAAGATTGGAGCATTTGAAGTCGTCAAACTAGCAATTATGTTCAGACACATCTTCCATTAACGGTCTCAGATATTTCACATAAAAGAAAGCCTCAATCTGTGATTTTGATTTATTCACCTGGTTGGCATAAACAATATTACTAAAACATCATTGCTAGTGTGTGGGGGAGTCCTTTCATAATGTTTCACAAATTGCACATTGGCCTTTGACTTGGCCATACAGACATTTTCATGGGATGGGCGATTGCCCCTCCCATGTCCAGCTTTTAGTATGTGTGCAAACACAGACTTTGTCCTAACACAAACATTAAATCCCATTGACAATGAATGGACAATTTTCAGTGTTTGTGTAAACACAAACATTGAAGACAAAGGTGAGGACGCAAATGCTGATTGGCCGGAATGAGATGATGTACGATGATAAGAGCGCCCCTCACTTCACACGGGTGTTTGTGCTTGTAGGTCTGCTATTTTTGAAAAATCGAAGAACAGAAGAAACATAGCTTTTTCAGAAAACTGTCGAGACATTTATAGAATCGTTCCCAGGTCAAAATGGGTTAATGTTCCATCTCTCTCTAACCTCCCACCAGGTGAACCAGCAGGCGGCTAAGTGCATCCCCTCCATGGTGTGTCCTGAGCTGACGGAGCAGATCCGCAGAGAGATCGCGGCCTCGCTGCACCAGCGCAAGGGCGACTTCGCCTGCTACTTCCTCTCTGACCTGGTGACCTTCACCCTGCCTGCAGGTGACTGACCACTCGCTATGTCCACTAAACCAGCCTGGCTGGCTGCCCGTAGCTGAATCACTCTGTCCACTGCCCAGCCTGGCTGCCCGTAGCTAAACCACTCTGTCCACTGCCCAGCCTGGCTGCCCGTAGCTAAACCACTCTGTCCACTGCCCAGCCTGGCTGCCCGTAGCTAAACCACTCTGTCCACTGCCCAGCCTGGCTGCCCGTAGCTAAACCACTCTGTCCACTGCCCAGCCTGGCTGCCCGTAGCTAATAAATCATGTCTGATTGCATGAAATAATAAAGCTCTAGTCCAGTGCTCTTCAGTGTTTCCCTGTCCCTTAGCTGAGTGAGATGAAGCAGGGCTCCCCCACTTTAAATGTGTGTTTTCACTTTCAGACATTTAACAACTTAAACCAACTTTGGCTCGGTACTTGGTCTGCTCCTTTTTTCCCTGTACAACACCAAACCTCTTCACTGATAATAGCTGATCTACAATCTCACAACGCGTTGCGAGCTTGTAGATCTGCTATTTTTTGGCTAATGTTCCCCACAGAATAGGGATGGAAGGGCCTGGGCCACACTAAGATTTGGTGGCCCAGGCCCCCTGCAGGATACCCGTACCCCCTGTTGAAGACCCTTGCTCTAGTAGTTAACCCATTCTGACCTGAGATCAGATTCATACGAGGTTTCCACTGGACACACACTGGTCTGATTAACCCATTCTGACCTGAGATCAGATTAAAAAAATGTCAGTCGTTCTTCGATTTTTCAAAAAATAGCAGACCTACAAGCTCGTAGCGCGCCACTCGGTGGCGCGCTATGAGCTTGTAGATCTGCTATTTTTCAATAGCTAAAGCATGACATAGTGCTAACACCAAAATGGGTTCCCGTTCAGAATGGGTTAAAGGAATAAGTGTGGACTATGTGAATTTAGCTGCCATGACTCCATAGTTACCACGGACAAAAGTACATTAAATACACAATACTTTACAATGTGCTCCTCATTAAGCAATCCAAATCAGAAACAAAACAGCCAGCGGTTTTTAATAATGCAACACCGTCAGCCAGCATGGCTCATATACTCTAAACATCTGTACTTTGTGTCCCTAAATGAGGATTGATGTTTAGTTGAACATTACGAGTTTCCCAGCGCAGAAAAACAATACGTTTCCTCATTGCACTGGTAAAGATTAATTCCTTGTGGCCTTCAGGATTATATTCATGATTTAGTTTCACGCTCATCTGTAGAATTTCCCTCGGAATGGTATAAAGGTGCAACATTTCGGCATGTGATCTCACTCGAGTGATTTTTCTTGTCCTTTTCTTTTTTTTTTACTGGGGCGTAGAAGGAATTCATGCAGGCTAGCCTCCCAGTCCAGCGTCTCTCTCTCTCTCTCTCTCTCTCTCTGTCAGATCCTCGACGCCCCATGGCATAATGTCTTCATTGAAAACATGCACACTCTGCTGGTTAGTGCTCTGTTAGAGAACATGCCTCCGCTGCTGCTAGGATGAAAGATTACGCAGGGTTCATCGGAGGATTTGAGTGTTTCGCCGTCATTGCCAAGTATTTTCTCTTTGCAGGCAGAACTTGGCCCTGGGCCATCTCCAGGGCTCTCTCGCTCTCTCTCTCTCTCTCTTTTCAACGTAGTGTATTCACTATGGAGTGTGTGTGTGTGTGTGTGTGTGTGTGTGTGTGTGTGTGCAATACACACACAAACAACGTGCTGCACAGCGCTGATGTTTACAGTCAGCCATTGACGAAATGTCAGCCGATGAATGGAATCACAAAAAAAGCCCACATTTCCCTCTGTGTGTCATTAACCATGGTCGTTCTGTGTGGCCTCTGGTGCACTCGCATACAGCCCGGGTTCATCATGACCATGGAAATTCAATGCCTTTACTCATGTGTCTCTCTGTCTCTCTCTCTCTCTCTCTCTCTCTCTCTCTCTCTCTCGCTGCAGATATAGAGGACCTCCCCCCTGCTGTCCAGGAGAAACTGTTTGATGAGGTGCTGGATCGTGATGTACAGAAAGGTAATGGATATGTACTGTGTTATCTATGTTTATTAATGGAATATGTTATTACCACCTCTCACTAACGTGCAACTTCAGCCGGTAACACGTGATGGTGTTGTGGGTGTAGAGCCACCCCCATTTATCGAGTATTTATTATATAGCACTTCTCACAGAGTGCTTTACATACAGAATTTAAAAAAAAAACTAAATAAAAGATGGAAATGAAAGCAGTTGGAACAAGGGATGACATTCGTAGGCAATTATGGGTCACGGCTAACTACTTTTGACCTGGCATCCCAAATTTGGGCATGTCTGTCTGTCTGTCTGTCTGTCTGTCTGTCATCCTATCATCAATCTATGTATATCATCCATCTATCTATCTCCAATTTCTTTCAAACTTGTCTCTTGTAAATAGGCTATTCTTGAAATGTTTTTTTCATGGGGCTTAAGGCCACCAAGATGTTTATCCTGAGCGCAGCGCATGTTTTTAATGGTTTGTAACGGGATCGCTGTGTTTCTGTAAACGCCAGCAGCTTGGCATTGTGCTGGCCTTTTACCTTCGCACTCGTGCATGCGAGGCGCTTTGCTCTACCTCCTGCTGAGAGCTCAAATATTTCCAACCCCGGTTCATGGACGTGTTGCCTGGCTGGCGAGCACCCAGGCCTTTCCAGCCCAGGAAAAAAAGCTCCAGTGGACACTGGGACACTGTGTTAAGTGGTTAACACATTTTTGTGTTAATCCAATTTGGGCGGGTACTCCTTTTGGTGTTGGCATTATGTTATGCTTTAGCTATTGAAAAATAGCAGATCTACAAGCTCATCGCGCGGCACCGAGTGCCGCGCTATGAGCTTGTAGGTCTGCTATTTTTGAAAAATCGAAGAAAGACTGACATAGAAACATAGCTTTTTCAGAAAACTGTCAGGATGTAGAAGACATTTTTAGAATCTGATCTCGGGTCAAAATGGGTTAACCACTATATAAAACAAAACAATGTATTATTATTATTTTTTTGGTTGGCCTCTCCTTCTGCAATGCAGTCTGCTGGAGCTGTTCTTCCATCGTCAAGCTATACTATACTGTACTGTACTACCTGCCTTGCTCTCCTGCTCCCACGCTAATTAGACTAATTGAGCCTTCTCATTTTCCCCTCCCACGTAGGTGTGTCTGTGTCTGTGTCTGTGTGTGTGTGTGTGTGTGTGTGTGTGTCATAGGCCTCAGAGGTGTCTTATGACCCTTTTATGTAAGGCTCTGCATCAAATTGGGTTCCAAGGGAACGGTGCCCCACATTGTTCTGAGAAGTGCTGAGGAACCACTAATAGAATTATTGCTGACCGCCACGTCGCCATTTGTCTCTCTTCTACCGACCATCTGCCTCTCTCTCTCTCTCTCTCTCTCTCTCTCTCTCTCTCTCCAGCTCACCGTTTCCTGGTTGTGCGTGGCATAATTTACAGGTGGTCCATGGGAAAATGGACATAGTCTGTAGTCTTCTGAAAGAATATATATTCAAAGATTTGTGCCGCATTTTTCAAAAGTAGCAGACCTTCAAGCTATGAGCTTGTAGATCTGCTATTTTCCAATAGCTAAAGTATAACATGATGCTTAAAACATAGCAGACCTATACGAGCTCCTAGCGCGCCACTCGGTGGCGCGCTATGAGCTTGTAGATCTGATATTTTCCAATAGCTAAATTATAACATGTTTAAACAGAAATTACTGTTCATGCGTTCATACACAGTATAGCTACTTACGTATAACTGTACAATACTGTACTGTGTGTGTGTGTGTGTGTGTGTGTATATGTGTGCACGCACACACACACACGCACACACACACATACTGTATATTGTTGTGGGGTGGTCCTTGCTCTAAAAAGAAACGGTGGAGAAGAACCACTGCTCTCACTAAACCCTGTTCCTCCTGTGTTTTCTCGTCCTCCTCCTCTGCCACAGAGCTAGAAGAAGAGTCTCCCGTCATCAACTGGTCCTGGAGCTGGCACGCGCTGGACAGCCGGCTGTACGCCCTGTGGAACCGCACGGCGGGCGACTGCCTCCTGGACTCCGTGCTGCAGGCCACCTGGGGCATCTACGACAAGGACTCTGTCCTCCGCAAGACCCTCCACGACAGCCTGCACGACTGCTCGCACTGGTGAGACACGCTCACTGGCTGCACCAGTGTTGATTTGACTTTTTGAGTGGTGTTAGCCACTCCTATACACAGCTATGTGTGGCCCCTATACGTGTCCCTTATGTCTGTCTGAGCGCGATTAGCTGAAACACCTCGCTAATACCACTGGATGGCACTGTTGAGCAGCGTCAGACACACACACACACACACACACACACACACACTGAGGCCAGGGAGGAGGGCTTGTACAGTACAGTACAGTACAGTACAGCAAGAGTACAGTCAGCCCATTCACTTCAGACTGGTCTGATTTTTTTTCCCCCCCCGGTCGTCGGGATCGGGAGTCGAACCTGCAAGCGACACGCTGGATTTACCAGTCTAGGTGCCGCGGACCTTAGTTTATTTATTTCCATTTAGTTTTTGTCATATTTAGTCATCTGAGATGTTTTAGTGTTAGTCTAGTTTTAGACGACTAAATATCAGAAGATTTTAGTCAACTAGAATGTATTTCTGTGGCCCGTGATGGCATTGAAATGCCCGATTCATACTCTGCTGTGTGACGGAAATGGCAGATGTACTGTACATGCTCACAACGTGACGCGACACGTTGTGAGCTTGCGATCTTGCAGATCGGCTATTTTCATGTAGTGACACCTGCAGTGCACACACCCAAACATAAAATGACTTATCTTTTAGTTTTATTTCTACTATATCTCTTTTCCACTAGTTCCTTCCCCAACATTTTAGTCTAGTTTTAATTAATTGACAAAATTGTCGGTTTACTTATTCTTAGTTTTTGGTCATCACAGCTTAGTTTGTATTTAGTTTTTTATTTAGTTTTCGTCTGTGAAGAAAAATCACACTCATGTGAAGTGAGGGGCGCTCTCTGTATCACCATACATTACATTCCGTGCACAGCCAATCAAATCATTTCCGTGGTACACACACACA
The DNA here is from genome assembly GCF_963924005.1 of Protomyctophum bolini. Lineage (NCBI taxonomy): Eukaryota > Metazoa > Chordata > Actinopteri > Myctophiformes > Myctophidae > Protomyctophum > Protomyctophum bolini. The sequence continues at coordinate 9,195,213 of NC_137879.1, read as the reverse complement.
GACATAAAGCTGGGCATAGGAGGGACTAGCGGCCCTCAAATATAGTCAACAAACATTTTTCGTCATAGTTTTAGTCGACGAAATCATCACTGGGCTGCACCTCGGCAAGGCCCCCCCCTGTCGTCAGGATAAGCGTGGATTTGTACAAGTAGAGTAGCCGTTTAACCCACTTAAGCCCTGTATGCTTAACACTGAACGGCAGAAGAAAGCGCTGATCTCTATACAAGCTCGCAACGAATCGGCTTTCGAATTGTTCCTGTTTTTTTTTAAATGTTTAAACAAAATCATTAGCAGGCAACAGTGCAGCACTATCTCACTCTCTGTTTCTGGCACAACAGCGCCCCTACTGGTACTAATAGTGTACTAATGGTGCTCACAGTCACATAGGTGCATGGGTGGGTGAACCAACACATAGGCGGGTGAACACAGACATTGCTGTTCCTTGGAGTGGTTGCACCACTCAAAAACACAACATGGGGAGCAAACACTGCATCTACCTACTAATCTGGTTCTGCATCTGTGAGTTTTCCCCGATATTCTTACCTTGACATTGTTCACCCAAATGTTAATAATGTCTGCGGGCAGCTTGTTAATCATTCACGCCAAGTTTAATCGGTTCACACCAGTCATTTTGTTAACAGACACAGACCCAAGTGATTACTGCAAAGTCAGTATTGGGCAAGCTTTTATTCGTCACTCACACAGACATCTTGTGCCTGTGCCTGCCTCAGCTGTCACGCACGCATGCAGGCAGGATAATAAGAGATATTAACCCATTCTGACCTGAGATCAGATTCATACGAGGTTTCCACTGGACACACACTTGGTCTGATGAACCCATTCTGACCTGAGATCAGATTCTAAAAATGTCAGTCGTTCTTCGATTTTTCAAAAATAGCAGACCTACAAGCTCGTAGCGCGCCACTCGGTGGCGCGCTATGATCTTGTAGATCTGCTATTTTTCAATAGCTAAAGCATAACATGATGCAAACACCAAAACGGGTTCCCGTTCAGAATGGGTTAAGAACGTTTCTGATAAATCCTGGCAAGGCTGGCATGCAATGTGTGATGTGCTACGACCTGCCTTCTGTTTAGTTTGAACATTTTAGACAGTGCAGTGTGTAAAAACAGCTGAGCTGATCAATTGGCCTCTTAATGGACAAAATGCGCAATGTGCAAACATGTATATTTGTACAACTTAATGGACAAATTGCACTATAATTGTATTCAAATGATGAAATCCAATAAAGTTCAAGAGCTTATTTCCACCATTAGCAAAACAATTGAATGTGTAGGGAATGAGTGATGGACATAGTTGTGTTAATGGTGCATTTATTTACAATTATTTATTATTTACTTTAGGGGTTCAGTGTTTTGACACGCACGTCGCACGCACGTGCAAACACACACAAACACACACACACACACACACACACACACACACACACACACACACACACACACACACACACACACGCATAAGCTATATATAGACATCCAGAGAGAGTGATATAATATGTCAAGGCGCTGTGATACAGTGAGTGCTCTACTTGTTCTATAGATTTTACAAATGACTACGGTGTATAAATAAGTCGTGCCACCAATGCCATGCTGTTTGTTGTCATGCTGTACAGTTTAGAACATTTGCTTGCAGGTCCAATCCCCATGCATTTGCATGGGGATTGGGCTGCACACGCAGTCAAATACAGTAGATTCAGGTACTCTGTAAACGAGGGCTAATTCTTCGTGTGTACAGTACATGTAATGGCTTTCTGGGGCATTTTATTTTTAAGTTTTACTTTGAAGTTTCACTCTGAAACGGAAAGTTTCTGAACTATTAGCCTCGATACCCAGGCTTTCATTTCGTCTGCGCGAAAAATGAAAGCCTGGAGGAACACATTGGCTGCCTTGGTCTAGAAGTGGGAGTCAACGCTTCCGGGTGGGTGTCGCTCCACATTATGTGACGTAGCGCTTCACTAGGTGGGAGAGGAGTGGCCAGGGCTGACGGACAGATCGGTGAGATCCAATCAGGGCGTGCGCAAATCTCAGCCGCGACCCACCCCTATAGACCAGAAACTTAACACGTTAGCTCAGGCTACTGAACTATTAACTAATCAGAGCATCCTTTCAAGCTATGGGACGTAGCTCTGCATGGAGTTTGTTTGTTTACAAGTCACTGACAGACGGGCAGCAACGCTTGTAGCTTATTTCTATCCCTATAATGTTTTCAGATACATATTTTAGCCTGCCGATTAAGTTTAAAACGAGTAATACACTGTCTGGATGTCATCTTGAATTATTATGTTTCTGTAATCAAAATCAGCTGTGTTTGGAGGACACACAGCGGTGGGAATAAACCAGGTGAATGAAATCAAGATAATTTTTTATTCATGCAGGCCTCCTTTTCGTTCAAAGGAAGTAATTAACATTGGCTTTTTATGGACTTTAGATATAAAAATACACAAAAATGGAAATGTTCTCATTGTTTTGGCATAGATTGTTAGGCCCACATGATATGCTCTAAAGGTGTGAAAAACATATTTTTCCTTTCCCTAGGTCTTTAAGTATACATTTATATATAGTTATTTGTCATATCTGCCCAGTGCACCTTTTTGTTTACGAAGTCAAACAGAAAAGTACATTTTATTCATAAAGTTCTGACGACATAACGGACATAACACGACATAACGGAGGCGGCAATTCAATTATCAATCGCAATCATTTGAGCGACATTTTAATGGTCCAGTGAAATGTGTGTTCCCTGTAGGTTCTACACGCGCTGGAAGGAGTGGGAGTCCTGGTACTCTCAGAGCTTCGGCCTGCACTTCTCCCTGAGAGAGGAGCAGTGGCAGGAGGACTGGACCTTCATCCTCTCCCTGGCCAGCCAGGTAACCATGGAGCTCTCCTCCAATACATTGTTCTGAAATGACTTGAGTTCACGGAACGGACAATGTGTCGGTGGTGGTGAGTGTGAGGGAGATGATGGGAACATAATGGGGACTAGGATCTCTGAGGAAATTATGGCAATTATCGTAGGTGGAAATCCCTGTGGAGCCGTTCAAGCCGTGATACAGGGAAAGCATCTGTCATTTTAAATTGTAGCTCTATAGCTATATATTGCAACATACGTTTTTCAGATTTAGAAGGCATTTCGTTGCTGTCGGGCAGAAACCTCCATATTTTAACTTTTGGTGTTTTTTCGTAAATGAACAATGCCCTACTACTTGATCATACTACGGTGTCACGCAAAAGTATCACAATTAGCAGATCCACAAGCTCATTTTGTCCGCTAGGCAAATAATTGTTCAGTTGGGGCGGCCTTGTTGTGAAAAGGTTTGGTAACCACTGTTCCCGGAGGAGAGGACAGAAGTGATCATCAAGCTAGATCCTTTAAGATGTAGAGCTGCTGCAGCCTGATGGCTCGTCTGGCCTAGTGGCAAGGCCTGCTGATGCAGTGCTCCTTTCCCAGCATGTGACCCTGCAGGGATTTACAGGCATTTAGATGGTGCTGCAAAGCACTATAAGCAGTATAAACAAAACCCTACAAAGCTACCACGCGATTACTGTGACAGGCCTTCGGCTGCCAAGGAGAGATGTGATCCCGGGGACGTGATGGCCGATCCAACCCCTTCATGTTCCTACGCCGGTGACTTTGAAGTCCCTCAAAGAATTATTTATGTTTATCTTGAGCTGTGCAGTACGCTTGAAAGGTTATTCTGTTCCAGCGTTTGTTGCTTTACATGGCACGGCACAGTTGAGAGAACCAGGAAAATCGAGGTGGCGGGTGAACACATAATGTAGTGTAGGCAGACACCTCCATTCAACATTTAAAAAAAGGGGAGGGCTACGAACGCTACGGTGTTGTAAGACTATTGAAGACTATACTGCCTCCCCCTGGCCAGCCGGGGCACCTGGTGGATGGGAAAGGAACTGGTTGGAATAAAGTGTTCCTTCCACATGCTATGTCCATCCGGGAAAACTTGTGTTGAAAAGGTGAAAAGAAGTGGCTAATTGCACTCATGCATAGAAGGAAACATGGGGTCAGTCCGTTGCTCTCCCCAGATTGGCAGAAGAGAGTGTAGTGCCTAGGATTACATTAGATAATTTACACTGTGATGAAATAAATCGTGGGATAAATATTGTACAAAAAATAAAGAAAAAATAAAAGATTAGTGAGTGAAGACAAAGGTGTAGAAGATGCTCTTTGATCCAAAAGGAGGAAAGCACTTTTAAGCACCTATAATTAAACTCTTCAAAAGGTTAAAACCGCTAGATCATAATTGAACAGGCTAAAACATGCCAACATGTTTAGGTCTCAAGTGGACTCTTCAGGGCATCAGGTCAAAGCTGGTCAAACTACATCAATTGTAACCAAAATTATTTGGCAGGGCTACTCAGAAATGGCAGATTCACAAGCTCACGTTGCGTCACTTCATGCCGCGCTTATTTTGGAGAGGTTTCTCGGGGGCCTTGAAAGGTTTGAGCACCACTGAAACAGAAGACACTTAGTAGAATCGGACTCTGTTAATTAATTAACCCATTTTGGGGGCGGGAACCCCTTTTGGTGTTAGCATTATGTTATGCTTTAGCTGCTATTTTTGAAAAAAACGACTGACATAGAAACATAGCTTTTTCAGAAAACTGTCAGGATTTAGAAGACATTTTTAGAATCTGATCTCGGGTCAAAATGGGTTAACAATCCAACCATCCCGTTTGGGATGTGTTTCTCTTCACCACAGCCCGGGGCCAGCCTGGAGCAGACCCACATCTTCGTCCTTGCACACATCCTTCGCAGACCCATCATAGTCTACGGAGTGAAATACTACAAGAGTTTCCGCGGGGAGACGCTGGGCTACACTCGCTTTCAAGGTGAGTTTCCGCGGGGAGACGCTGGGCTACACTCGCTTTCAAGGTGAGCCGCCGATGTCTGGCTTCACTTGTTGTGATGGGAGAAGCATTCATATTTAATTTATTCAAAGGACCACTTCACCCATATGTACAGTATGTACATACTAGTGTATATGTATACTTTGTGTTAACAAACTACATCTGCAAAGTAACTAGTAACTAAAGCAGTCAAATAATAATGTTGGTGTAGTAAAAGGGGTGTTTTAGAGTGGTGCAACCACTCCAAGGAGCAGCAATGTCTGTGTACACCTGTGTGTTCACCTATGTGTTCACCTATGTATGTATTAATGAGCACGAGTACCAGTAGGGGCGCTGTTTGCCAGAAACAGAGAGGGAGAGATGGTATTATTGCACTGTTGCCTGCTAATGAGAGAGAGAGAGAGAGAGAGAGGGGAGTTGCACCACTCAGTTCACACGGGTGTGATTTTTTTCTTAATTGTATTAATTAATTTGTTAGTCTGTGAAAGGTACTCTCTAAATTGACATACCTACTTTGAGATGCAGTGGAGTACAAGTATAAAGTAGCAGTAGTACCGGTAAATTGAAATGCTCGGGTAAAGTAATAGTGCAGTACTTGAGTAAATGTACTTCGTGACTCTCAACCACTGGTCATTTAACATGCACGAGAGACCGTTTAGCTTGCAGTTATGTATTTGAGAATGATGTTTGACAACCATAAGCAACCCTGCAGAACCTGGGAAAAGCATTAACTCTATTATTGAGTTTCTAAATGGGGTTTTAACTGGATCCACCTGGACCCGTAGCATGAACGGGCCCTCGATCAGATCAGATGTGGTCTGCGGTTTATTTTTTTTATTTTTTGTGCTGAACAGTGATTCCTGCCAATAGCCTGTAGTATATCTGTCTCTGGAGATGCACAATAATCCCACGAAGAAGTCGTAACCTATATTAATCTACAAAACCACACCGGTAAAAAATCTTCTGTGTTCGTTTAACTCTGAGGCCCCTTTTCCACCAAAAGAAACGTTTTCGGTTCTGGAACTGGTTCCGTTCTGGATTCTTGGAACCTTGATGCTTTCACGGAATTCTTACGGTTCCAGTTCCGAACCAACTTTTAAGAGTTCTGAACCAATTAATTTTCAGTAGAAATACAGTGGAAACCGAACCGGTTCGACCCCGGTGGAAAAGGGGCCTGCTGAGAGGGTGCAAACGGACCGTGCATTTGCACCTTCTCAGAGTTACACATTGTGCAAAAGAATAATGTAAGAATTTAAACTGTGTATAATTGTTACACAACAGCGTTCAAGTCAACGGCAGACTGCAATACAGGCCATAAAGCAGCAAGCAGTAATGACGACCAGACTCTGTGTGTGTGCGTGTGCCACAGAGTTGGAGTTGTTGGCTCCAGTCTGCATTGCAGGCTAATTGGCCAGTGGTTTGTCTGGTGACCGACTAGCAGCCCTGCAGCAGGGAGGCTGGGGCTTGGTGCTGGCATCCATACATGGATAGACATATGAACCAACATCGACCGTAGAGGCCTCATTTTGTAGTGGTGGAAAAAGTTCTCGCGTTTCTTACTTAACCCATTTTGGGGCGGGAACCCCTTTTGGTGTTTTAAGCATTATGCAATGCTTTATCTATTGAAAAATAGCAGATCTACAAGCTCATACGAGCTTGTGGGTCTGTTATTTTTGAAGAATCATGAAAAGTGACATGAAAGTGTTTTAAAACGACTGACATAGAAACAGCTTTTTCAATGTAGAATCGTTCCCAGGTCAAAATGGGTTAAGTAAAAGTATCATTACTGCAATGTAGAAATTCAAATTCAATATATACTTGAGTGAAAGCACAAAAGTATTGGCATCACAATGTAGTGAAAGTACCAAGTAAAAGTGCTCGTTGTGTTTTCACACAGTACAGTATAAAAACCTTTTGAAAATCGCAGATCTACAAGCTGACAATGTGGCACATTGTGTGCTTGTAGATCGGCCGATTTTTCAATTGGCCGAAATGTGTATATAGGGTTGAAGTGGTTAACCCATTCTGAACGGGAACCCATTTTGGTGTTAGCATCATGTTATGCTTTAGCTATTGAAAAATAGCAGATCTACAAGCTCATAGCGCGCCACCGAGTGGCGCGCTACGAGCTTGTAGGTCTGCTATTTTTGAAAAATCGAAGAACGACAGACATTTTTTTAAATCTGATCTCAGGTCAGAATGGGTTAATCAGACCAGTGTGTGTCCAGTGGAAACCTCGTATGAATCTGATCTCAGGTCAGAATGGGTTAAGTCTCTATGCCGGGCAATGGCCAAGTTGACTATAGAGGAGGAGAAGATGGGGGTTGGGTTGGGGGTTTTAGTGATGAAAAAAGCAGGGCACTAGGCTGCACCGGGGAGCACAGAGGCTGCTCTCTCTCACTCCTCACAGAGCTCACAATGGGCCAGTTGTTCTGGGCCCGGACCTGGAGAGCAGCCACTGTTGGTGCCCAGTCCAATACTGAGACGGAGCTTCGCCCCGAGCAGAACTCACACGCTGTGTTGTAATCTGACTCTGGAACAGCAGGAGCCACATGTCCCTATGGGGGCGCTTGAGTGTCCAGAGACTCAGGCTTTTGTTGCAACGGTCCCCAGCTGGACTGACGTACGTGTGTGTGTGTGTGTGTGTGTGTGTGTGTGGACTACCTTGTATGACAGACGAAACCTAAGCTATGACGACTAAGACTAAATATAATGACCCATTTCATCAACAAATAAAAACTAGACTAAAATGTCAGGGAGGGACTAGTGGATATCCAGTAGAACTAAAAGTAATTTTACATTTGGTTTGCGATCCGGTGTTGCGCTCTGAATATAGTCAACACGTGTGTGTGTGTGTGTGTGTGAGTGTGTGTTTCTAGGTGTGTACCTTTGCACTCTGCAATATAGTCAGCATGTGTGTGTGTGTGTGTGTGTGTGTGTGTGTGTGTGTGTGTGTGTGTGTGTGTGTGTGTGTGTGTTTCTAGGTGTGTACCTGCCTCTGTTATGGGAGCAGAGTTTCTGATTATATTGTAAACACGTGTGTGTGTGTGTGTGTGTGTTTCTAGGTGTGTACCTGCCTCTGTTATAGTCAACATGTGTGTGTGTGGGTGTGTGTGTGTGTGTGTGTGTGTGTGTGTGTGTGTTTCTAGGTGTGTACCTGCCTCTGTTATAGTCAACATGTGTGTGTGTGTGTGTTTCTAGGTGTGTACCTGCCTCTGTTATAGTCAACATGTGTGTGTGTGTGTGTTTCTAGGTGTGTACCTGCCTCTGTTATAGTCAACATGTGTGTGTGTGTGTGTGTGTGTAGGTGTGTACCTGCCTCTGCTCTGGGAGCAGAGCTTCTGCTGGAAGAGCCCCATCGCCCTGGGCTACACGCGGGGCCACTTCTCGGCCCTGGTCGCCATGGAGAACGACGGCTACGACAATCGCGGCGCGGGCGCCAACCTCAACACGGACGACGACGTCACGGTCACCTTCCTGCCGCTGGTGGACAGCGAGAGGAAGCTGCTGCACGTCCACTTCCTGTCCGCGCAAGAGGTAAGGGGAACGGTAGAGCTCGATCGACGTCAAGGCAAGCCCCTTAACCCATTCTGGGCGGGAACCCCTTTTGGCTATTGAAAATCACACCCGTGTGAACCGAGTGGTGCAACCCCCCCCCCCCCCCCCCCCCCCTCTCTCTCTCTCATTAGCAGGCAACAGTAAAGCACTCTGTCTCTCTCTCTCTCTCTCTCTGTTTCTGCATGGCACAACTCATACTGGTGCTCATTAACGTCACATAGGTTAACCACACATAGGTGAACACGGACATTGCTGTTCCTTGGAGTGGTTGCACTCAAAAATAGCAGATCAAGATTATATCCATATCATGATATTAGACTGGATATTGTCTGTGATTTGGGATATTGTGCTATTGTGATATCACTGATATGGCATAAACGTGTTCTATAAAATATAAATATCTGATGGGGAAACATTGTTATCGGCAGATGCTCAAAATCAAATGGTCGGATCGGGAGCAAAGAAATGTGATCAGGACATCCCTACAGAATACATTTATTCTATAGCATTGTAGTGACTTGTGACTCGGTGGGGGGAGGGTCCCGAGTCCCTTGTCTGAGACAGAGTCAAGAGTCAAATATTGTGTGTGAGATCGAGACGAGACCGAGTAAATGTGGATTTGAGACCAGGACCGGACTCGAGACCGAACTCGAGTACTACAACACTAGAAGCCTATACAGCCACTGTATTTACAGATACAGTATCAATTCCCAGTATCATGTATCCCACTGTCAATGTTTTACACGTGGAACACACGTCTCTGTCAAACGTATGCGAGTGCGTGTGTGTGGGGTTTTCATAAACATAAACAAAATAAACATGAGTAACCGCAGCGGTATATGATCTGTTTTAGAGTTAGAGTCGTTAGACCATACCGCTGGCCTCCTAAAAATCATAGATGACCTGCTGCAATTTTTACGCAGTTCCCTCTCAATTTCCCAAGAAAATTTGGAATGAGCCTGTGGGACCTATCTTGCACGCCGCCTTACCCCTTATTTTAAAAAGCATTTTTAAATGGTGGAAATAACCGATCTACGAGCTCACCACGTGTCGATGTAGATCAGCTATTTTCACTATTTTGAAATGGTTTTTCAAAAAAACAAGACCTTTTTGAAAAACATTTTAATATCGTTGAACCAGCTTATCTACATCGACACGTTGTGACCATGTAGATCGGCTATTTGAACTATCTTTTTAAATGTTTTTCAAAATAGTAAAAAATGGCAAATAAGTTTGGGGTAAGGGGTAGCCCTTTGTCTCTCTGCTTCCAGTGCAGTATTGAAAGCAGATAAAGTACCTGTCATCTCCACATGCAGTTGAAGAGTTCAGGGAAGAGTAAATGCTAAGTGTCTTCTAAATGTTAAAAAGAAAAAATCATTTTTGTGTGGAAATCCAATCTGTCAGGTCAAGTCGACTGTATACGATTAAGATGTCACATTGCATGGATTAGGAAAACTTGGCTGCAAATGACGCAATCGTTCTGCATGCTGTAGTAACGACTAACAAACATGTCCTACTAACCACAATGGGCAAAACACCAGCTTTTGGTTTGCCGTGTCCATATGTATGTAAACCTTGCATCACAATTGTGGAAACGCAATGCCTATGGAAAGCCTGGTTTCTATTTTTTGTTTAGTGCTCAGAACGGTCTAGACTCTATTAACTTTCTCACACACATGCACGCACACAGACCATTTGCATTCTGCACTAGAACGGATCTGAACCCTCTACAATCTACATGTCACGTCATGCAGAATATCCTACTCTAAAGTCTATAAAACAACCGATGTATGCTACATCGTATTTTTTTAAGTTTGAAGACAGTATAGTAGTACTGTCAGGTAGTACTGTCAAAGGTTATGCTAAAAAGCATGCACATAATATTGGAATCAAACTCGGTGGCATCATAAGGTATATTTACAGCGAAACGAGGGGTGGGGGGGGGGGGGCGGGGAGGGTGTTAAACTATGCTCACGGAGTCGAGAACCTTAACCCATTCTGACCGGGAACCCATTTTGGTGTAAGCACTATGTTATGCTTTAGCTATTGAAAAATAGCAGATCTACAAGCTCATAGCGCGCCACCGAGTGGTGCGCTACGAGCTTGTAGGTCTGCTATTTTTGAAAAATCGAAGAGCGACTGACATTTTTAGAATCTGATCTCAGGTCAGAATGGGTTAATCAGACCCAGTGTGTGTCCAGTAGGAAACCTCGTATGACTCTGATCTCAGGTCAGAATGGGTTAAATCAATGTTCTTCTAATGTGTGACTCAGATGGGCAACGAGGAACAGCAGGAGAAGCTACTAAGGGAATGGCTGGACTGCTGTGTGACGGACGGAGGCATGCTGGCCGCCATGCAGAAGAGCTCGCGTCGCCGCAACCACCCCCTGGTCACCCAGATGGTGGAGAAGTGGCTGGACGGGTACCGGCAGATCCGCCCCTGCACCTCCCTCTCCGACGGTGAGGAAGAGGAGGACGACGAAGACGAGTGAGTGAGTGAGCGAGCGAGGAGGGCCGGGCGGGGAGGGGAAAAGAGTTGGTATAGCTCCGGAAACCGTGCCCAATGTGCCCATGGACACTGGAGGGTCGTTTATGCTCTGTCGTACGTTGTATCACTTGCTGAAAATGGTTGGTCTGCGAGCTCACCACGAGCTCACTAAATGCCACGAGTGAGCTTGTAGATTGCCGTCTTCAGTACGTGACACCAACGGCACAACAAAGTGTCAGTCGGGGCACGAGAGACCGAGACCCGGCCTGATGCGCGGGGCGCTCCTCTCAAACACCTCCACCTCCTCCAACAGACTCTGCCGACTGACTGGTGTCTCAGACACAAAGCACTGAAGACCGAGGAGGAGCGGCACGTAATGTGAAAGAGCTCTCTGGTTCCTCCCAAAGTCAGAACAACTACAAAAACTTCACATGGACATGGAAGAAACTCCTTGATCTTGAAGTATACTACAGAAAGAAAGTACCGTATTTAGTAGGGGTGTAAGGATATAGTAACTGCTTCGAAATATTTGAATTTCAACAATACGATATGTTGCCGTTTACAATTCGTTAAACTTCCGATTCTTGAAATTAGATTTTTCGATGCAGTTACTACACCCCTAGTATAAAATGATTCTAAGCTGATTTATCCTTTGATAAGGTTCTTTTTTGTTTTCCCCTTTTTCCCCTTCAAAGTGTAGATCTCAAACCTGTAATGACGCATGTGTCCTGTAAGTTCTGTGAGGAAGAAGAGAAAAAAAAGATTGTGTATACCAGCATCATGGAAAAGAAACTGATACTTTCACCCCTACCCCCCTCTTTTGAAGTGGTCATCTTGCAATACTCGACCAGAGAAAAGTACTAGTCTATAGGAAATTATATTTAAGAAACCCGAAACTGCACTAAAAATATATTTAGACAGTTGCCTGAGAATTCTTTGCTTAAAGCCAAGAGAGCATTAATCCCTCATGTGTCTATTGGGGTTTAAAAGAGCATCTATTTTCCTGATTGTAAATCCCCCTTTTGTTTTGGAAGCCCCTCTGCGCAAACAACTTGTTGTGGTTGCATCATATTTATTGGTTTAGGAGAGTTGATGTGCAGAAGCATCCACCTTATATTCTGCCCCTTTCCCCCCTTTTATTGTGTTCTTGTTTGATTCAATCTCGAAGATTCTTTATTGTCATTGCTGCAAAGATACTCAAATGAGGAAGAAGAACTGTACTGTACAAGTTTACTGACCTATTTTTGTGTGATTTAGTTACCTCATTTGGGTGTTTTGAAGCTTTATTTATACTTCGTGAGATGAACCGTGAGCTTGTAGATCTGTTATTTTGGGTGCGCGCCACGGTCGAAGTATAAATGAAGCGTGAGTGGGTTATGAAGGTGGTTTGAAGGGCACCAAAAACTCAGCCCCTCAATGGAGTGCATTAACATTAAAATTGACTCACTCTAGGTCCCCCTTGTGTGCGTTGCATTTGTTTCTCTGGTGCTGTTTGCAATGGATCTGTCACAATGATGTGTTGTAAATGTAATGTACTGCCGGCTGCCATGAACAACAGATTTTTCCGTGAACATATAAATTGTCTCACTCTGTCTGGGTTTTAGACCGTGTTAAACCGTCTATTACCATTGATTTAGTCGTTCATTGAAGACGCAGCCTGTCTTGCAGTAGATGGGATAACCGGAACAGTGAGCAACGGACTTGTCACCCTTTAAAAATATATATTGTTTTGTATTTTGCATTTTACAATTTACAATTTACATTTATTTTATTAGTGAGGGGCTAAATACATACTATATAATATTGAAGCCTAACATTTCTACAGATAATACAAATTCCTACAAAACCTGTTATATCCAGTCATTTTGGAGATAAAGGCTCAATTAAATTAAGGGTAGGTGGCGGTGCCAATCACCGTTTTCTTTTTGGGTTTTTTTTGTCTTTGGCATGATCCAACCAGGGATCGAAGCCTGACCTCCCAGTCTTCGGGCGGACACTCTAACCACAAAGACACTGAGCTGGTCTCAAATCTTATACTTTACATGTATTCCAATCATACATGTTTTTTTTTAGGAGAGAGAAACTGTTAATTTAACATTGATGTGCCCACTGAACCTGTATCCCTTGAGTGTTGAGGCTGATGGGTTGCAGGTGTGTTCCTTCCATCACCTCCAGAGTGGATCGTCCCATACGTCCATCCATACAGCTGTGGAGAATGCGACGTCATGGCTGCTGTCTCTTTTGGCCGGGTACCCCTTTTGGTGTTTTAAGAATGATGTTATACTTTAGCTATTGAAAAATGGCATATCTACAAGCTCATAGCGCGCCACCGAGTGGCGCGCTACGAGCTTGTAGGTCTGCTATTTTTGAAAAATCGTGAAAATATTTATTTCAGAAAACTGGAGGATTTAGAAGACTTTTTCTTTTAATTCTGAGGTCAGGCCTTAAATGGGGTTAAACTGCTTCTGACTTTCCCATGGATGGACGTCCTGCTCAGCTCAATCAGCAGGACCACACCATGGTTTGATATATTAATATGAATGACTTTTTACAGGGCAAATTGCCCACACTTTTGTTTTACATCTATGATTTGATTAGAATTTTAAACCTGGTTTTTATTTTCTTCCATTATACTCGTCAGATCGTCTTGGTACAGAGCGCTCCCTTGTGGCTGTAGAGTGTAGATATGTTAATCTCGGGGATAAAATAATGAAAGAGTGCATTTCTTAAACTACAGTATGGTAATTTATGGTTCACATGACGCTCGTACTTCACGAGCTGACAGTTTCAGGGCTAGCATTTCTTAAACCACTCACTGACTGTACCAGGGCAGAATAGTAAAGTATTACATGTATTATAGACGTGGCTGTAGTTATATTTTCATATAAATGTTTATTTACATTTGAGTTTTCTTTCATTGAAGTTGGTACAACATATGTTCAGGAGGAAGACCACGCTTACAAGCTAAGATCGTTGGCCTCCTCTGCCACCATGCCATGCTAACTCTCTCCCTAGCCTCAGGTATCGAGCCCAATCAATCTGCCATGGTTACCAACGCCAGCTCCACCCTCACTACTCACCGAGACCTCGCTGCCATGTCAACCGCCAGCTCTCCACCCTATCGCCGCCCTCGCTGCACCAAGGGAAGAGTATATATGCCAGCCTGTTTCACCAGCCATTCGTGCATCGTATCTCGTACGTCCCGTACTTACACAGCACACGTTCCCAAGCAATTCTAGCGAAATGGATAGCATTGATCTCTTTCCCTCTGACGACGACCTCACCTTCCCGGACTCGCCTGAAACGCCGCTCCTCCAGAGGCTTCTGGCGACCGGCGCGTTGCCCCGATCAGCTCCCGGTCATCGGCGTGTCCACGGCAACCCAGGCAACGCAGGCAACCCGGCGGGTAGCCGCCTCCGCGTCCAGCAACCAACGGCTCCGCCAACTCCCCCCGCTCCCTCTGCCTCACCAACGCCGGACACGGCGATCTCCCACCTCCACCTCCTCCATGCTGTGGAATTTCAAATTTTCAAAAAAACATGGGCTATAACCCATCGTTTTTGTCATTTCGTCATTTTTTTCAAATCCTCAAAAATGATGAAAAACGGCGCGCTATAGTATGCCGTACGATATGGGCTATAGCCCACGGTCCAAAATGATGAGAAACGAGGCTAACTTTTTTTTTCAAAATTTCAAAAAACATGGGCTATAACCCATCGTTTTTGTCATTTCGTCATTTTTTTCAAATCCTCAAAAATGATGAAAAACGGCGCGCTATAGTATGCCGTACGATATGGGCTATAGCCCACGGTCCAAAATGATGAGAAACGAGGCTAACTTTTTTTTTCAAAATTTCAAAAAACATGGGCTATAACCCATCGTTTTTGTCATTTCGTCATTTTTTTCAAATCCTCAAAAATGACGAAAAACGGCGCGCTATAGTATGCCGTACGATATGGGCTATAGCCCACGGTCCAAAATGATGAGAAACGAGGCTAACTTTTTTTTTCAAAATTTCAAAAAACATGGGCTATAACCCATCGTTTTTGTCATTTCGTCATTTTTTTCAAATCCTCAAAAATGACGAAAAACGGCGCGCTATAGTATGCCGTACGATATGGGCTATAGCCCACGGTCCAAAATGATGAGAAACGAGGCTAACTTTTTTTTTCAAAATTTCAAAAAACATGGGCTATAACCCATCGTTTTTGTCATTTTGTCATTTTTTTCAAATCCTCAAAAATGATGAAAAACGGCGCGCTATAGTATGCCGTACGATATGGGCTATAGCCCACGGTCCAAAATGATGAGAAACGAGGCTAACTTTTTTTTCCAAAATTTCAAAAAACATGGGCTATAACCCATCGTTTTTGTCATTTCGTATTTTTTTTCAAATCCACAAAAATGATGAAAAACGGCGCGCTATAGTATGCCGTACGATATGGGCTATAGCCCACGGTCCAAAATGACGAGAAACGAGGCTAACTTTTTTTTTCAAAATTTCAAAAAACATGGGCTATAACCCATCGTTTTTGTCATTTCGTCATTTTTTTCAAATCCTCAAAAATGATGAAAAACGGCGCGCTATAGTATGCCGTACGATATGGGCTATAGCCCACGGTCCAAAATGACGAGAAACGAGGCTAACTTTCTTTTTCAAAATTTCAAAAAACATGGGCTATAACCCATCGTTTTTGTCATTTTGTCATTTTTTTCAAATCCTCAAAAATGATGAAAAACGGCGCGCTATAGTATGCCGTACGATATGGGCTATAGCCCACGGTCCAAAATGATGAGAAACGAGGCTAACTTTTTTTTTTTTAATTTAAAAAAACATGGGCTATAACCCATCGTTTTTGTCATTTCGTCATTTTTTTCAAATCCTCAAAAATGATGAAAAAAGGCGCGCTATAGTATGCCGTACGATATGGGCTATAGCCCACGGTCCAAAATGATGAGAAACGAGGCTAACTTTTTTTTTCAAAATTTCAAAAAACATGGGCTATAACCCATCGTTTTTGTCATTTCGTCATTTTTTTCAAATCCTCAAAAATGATGAAAAACGGCGCGCTATAGTATGCCGTACGATATGGGCTATAGCCCACGGTCCAAAATGATGAGAAACGAGGCTAACTTTTTTTTCCAAAATTTCAAAAAACATGGGCTATAACCCATCGTTTTTGTCATTTCGTCATTTTTTTCAAATCCTCAAAAATGATGAAAAACGGCGCGCTATAGTATGCCATACGATATGGGCTATAGCCCACGGTCCAAAATGATGAGAAACGAGGCTAACCTTTTTTTTCAAAATTTCAAAAAACATGGGCTATAACCCATCGTTTTTGTCATTTCGTCATTTTTTTCAAATCCTCAAAAATGATGAAAAACGGCGCGCTATAGTATGCCGTACGATATGGGCTATAGCCCACGGTCCAAAATGATGAGAAACGAGGCTAACTTTTTTTTTCAAAATTTCAAAAAACATGGGCTATAACCCATCGTTTTTGTCATTTCGTCATTTTTTTCAAATCCTCAAAAATGATGAAAAACGGCGCGCTATAGTATGCCGTACGATATGGGCTATAGCCCACGGTCCAAAATGATGAGAAACGAGGCTAACTTTTTTTTTCAAAATTTCAAAAAACATGGGCTATAACCCATCGTTTTTGTCATTTCGTCATTTTTTTCAAATCCTCAAAAATGATGAAAAACGGCGCGCTATAGTATGCCGTACGATATGGGCTATAGCCCACGGTCCAAAATGATGAGAAACGAGGCTAACTTTTTTTTTTTTAATTTAAAAAAACATGGGCTATAACCCATCGTTTTTGTCATTTCGTCATTTTTTTCAAATCCTCAAAAATGATGAAAAAAGGCGCGCTATAGTATGCCGTACGATATGGGCTATAGCCCACGGTCCAAAATGATGAGAAACGAGGCTAACTTTTTTTTTCAAAATTTCAAAAAACATGGGCTATAACCCATCGTTTTTGTCATTTCGTCATTTTTTTCAAATCCTCAAAAATGATGAAAAACGGCGCGCTATAGTATGCCGTACGATATGGGCTATAGCCCACGGTCCAAAATGATGAGAAACGAGGCTAACTTTTTTTTCCAAAATTTCAAAAAACATGGGCTATAACCCATCGTTTTTGTCATTTCGTCATTTTTTTCAAATCCTCAAAAATGATGAAAAACGGCGCGCTATAGTATGCCATACGATATGGGCTATAGCCCACGGTCCAAAATGATGAGAAACGAGGCTAACCTTTTTTTTCAAAATTTCAAAAAACATGGGCTATAACCCATCGTTTTTGTCATTTCGTCATTTTTTTCAAATCCTCAAAAATGATGAAAAACGGCGCGCTATAGTATGCCGTACGATATGGGCTATAGCCCACGGTCCAAAATGATGAGAAACAAGGCTAACTTTTTTTTTCAAAATTTCAAAAAACATGGGCTATAACCCATCGTTTTTGTCATTTCGTCATTTTTTTCAAATCCTCAAAAATGATGAAAAACGGCGCGCTATAGTATGCCGTACGATATGGGCTATAGCCCACGGTCCAAAATGATGAGAAACGAGGCTAACTTTTTTTTTCAAAATTTCAAAAAACATGGGCTATAACCCATCGTTTTTGTCATTTCGTCATTTTTTTCAAATCCTCAAAAATGATGAAAAACGGTGCGCTATAGTATGCCGTACGATATGGGCTATAGCCCACGGTCCAAAATGATGAGAAACGAGGCTAACTTTTTTTTCCAAAATTTCAAAAAACATGGGCTATAACCCATCGTTTTTGTCATTTCGTCATTTTTTTCAAATCCTCAAAAATGATGAAAAACGGCGCGCTATAGTATGCCGTACGATATGGGCTATAGCCCACGGTCCAAAATGATGAGAAACGAGGCTAACTTTTTTTTTCAAAATTTCAAAAAACATGGGCTATAACCCATCGTTTTTGTCATTTCGTCATTTTTTTCAAATCCTCAAAAATGATGAAAAACGGCGCGCTATAGTATGCCGTACGATATGGGCTATAGCCCACGGTCCAAAATGATGAGAAACGAGGCTAACTTTTTTTTTCAAAATTTCAAAAAACATGGGCTATAACCCATCGTTTTTGTCATTTCGTCATTTTTTTCAAATCCTCAAAAATGATGAAAAACGGCGCGCTATAGTATGCCGTACGATATGGGCTATAGCCCACGGTCCAAAATGATGAGAAACGAGGCTAACTTTTTTTTTCAAAATTTCAAAAAACATGGGCTATAACCCATCGTTTTTGTCATTTCGTCATTTTTTTCAAATCCTCAAAAATGATGAAAAACGGCGCGCTATAGTATGCCGTACGATATGGGCTATAGCCCACGGTCCAAAATGATGAGAAACGAGGCTAACTTTTTTTTTTTTAATTTAAAAAAACATGGGCTATAACCCATCGTTTTTGTCATTTCGTCATTTTTTTCAAATCCTCAAAAATGATGAAAAAAGGCGCGCTATAGTATGCCGTACGATATGGGCTATAGCCCACGGTCCAAAATGATGAGAAACGAGGCTAACTTTTTTTTTCAAAATTTCAAAAAACATGGGCTATAACCCATCGTTTTTGTCATTTCGTCATTTTTTTCAAATCCTCAAAAATGATGAAAAACGGCGCGCTATAGTATGCCGTACGATATGGGCTATAGCCCACGGTCCAAAATGATGAGAAACGAGGCTAACTTTTTTTTCCAAAATTTCAAAAAACATGGGCTATAACCCATCGTTTTTGTCATTTCGTCATTTTTTTCAAATCCTCAAAAATGATGAAAAACGGCGCGCTATAGTATGCCATACGATATGGGCTATAGCCCACGGTCCAAAATGATGAGAAACGAGGCTAACCTTTTTTTTCAAAATTTCAAAAAACATGGGCTATAACCCATCGTTTTTGTCATTTCGTCATTTTTTTCAAATCCTCAAAAATGATGAAAAACGGCGCGCTATAGTATGCCGTACGATATGGGCTATAGCCCACGGTCCAAAATGATGAGAAACAAGGCTAACTTTTTTTTTCAAAATTTCAAAAAACATGGGCTATAACCCATCGTTTTTGTCATTTCGTCATTTTTTTCAAATCCTCAAAAATGATGAAAAACGGCGCGCTATAGTATGCCGTACGATATGGGCTATAGCCCACGGTCCAAAATGATGAGAAACGAGGCTAACTTTTTTTTTCAAAATTTCAAAAAACATGGGCTATAACCCATCGTTTTTGTCATTTCGTCATTTTTTTCAAATCCTCAAAAATGATGAAAAACGGTGCGCTATAGTATGCCGTACGATATGGGCTATAGCCCACGGTCCAAAATGATGAGAAACGAGGCTAACTTTTTTTTCCAAAATTTCAAAAAACATGGGCTATAACCCATCGTTTTTGTCATTTCGTCATTTTTTTCAAATCCTCAAAAATGATGAAAAACGGCGCGCTATAGTATGCCGTACGATATGGGCTATAGCCCACGGTCCAAAATGATGAGAAACGAGGCTAACTTTTTTTTTCAAAATTTCAAAAAACATGGGCTATAACCCATCGTTTTTGTCATTTCGTCATTTTTTTCAAATCCTCAAAAATGATGAAAAACGGCGCGCTATAGTATGCCGTACGATATGGGCTATAGCCCACGGTCCAAAATGATGAGAAACGAGGCTAACTTTTTTTTCCAAAATTTCAAAAAACATGGGCTATAACCCATCGTTTTTGTCATTTCGTCATTTTTTTCAAATCCTCAAAAATGATGAAAAACGGCGCGCTATAGTATGCCATACGATATGGGCTATAGCCCACGGTCCAAAATGATGAGAAACGAGGCTAACCTTTTTTTTCAAAATTTCAAAAAACATGGGCTATAACCCATCGTTTTTGTCATTTCGTCATTTTTTTCAAATCCTCAAAAATGATGAAAAACGGCGCGCTATAGTATGCCGTACGATATGGGCTATAGCCCACGGTCCAAAATGATGAGAAACGAGGCTAACTTTTTTTTTCAAAATTTCAAAAAACATGGGCTATAACCCATCGTTTTTGTCATTTCGTCATTTTTTTCAAATCCTCAAAAATGATGAAAAACGGCGCGCTATAGTATGCCGTACGATATGGGCTATAGCCCACGGTCCAAAATGATGAGAAACGAGGCTAACTTTTTTTTTCAAAATTTCAAAAAACATGGGCTATAACCCATCGTTTTTGTCATTTCGTCATTTTTTTCAAATCCTCAAAAATGATGAAAAACGGCGCGCTATAGTATGCCGTACGATATGGGCTATAGCCCACGGTCCAAAATGACGAGAAACGAGGCTAACTTTTTTTTTCAAAATTTCAAAAAACATGGGCTATAACCCATCGTTTTTGTCATTTCGTCATTTTTTTCAAATCCTCAAAAATGATGAAAAACGGCGCGCTATAGTATGCCGTACGATATGGGCTATAGCCCACGGTCCAAAATGATGAGAAACGAGGCTAACTTTTTTTTCAAAATTTCAAAAAACATGGGCTATAACCCATCGTTTTTGTCATTTCGTCATTTTTTTCAAATCCTCAAAAATGATGAAAAACGGCGCGCTATAGTATGCCGTACGATATGGGCTATAGCCCACGGTCCAAAATGATGAGAAACGAGGCTAACCTTTTTTTTCAAAATTTCAAAAAACATGGGCTATAACCCATCGTTTTTGTCATTTCGTCATTTTTTTCAAATCCTCAAAAATGATGAAAAACGGCGCGCTATAGTATGCCGTACGATATGGGCTATAGCCCACGGTCCAAAATGATGAGAAACGAGGCTAACTTTTTTTTCCAAAATTTCAAAAAACATGGGCTATAACCCATCGTTTTTGTCATTTCGTCATTTTTTTCAAATCCTCAAAAATGATGAAAAACGGCGCGCTATAGTATGCCGTACGATATGGGCTATAGCCCACGGTCCAAAATGATGAGAAACGAGGCTAACTTTTTTTTTCAAAATTTCAAAAAACATGGGCTATAACCCATCGTTTTTGTCATTTCGTCATTTTTTTCAAATCCTCAAAAATGATGAAAAACGGCGCGCTATAGTATGCCGTACGATATGGGCTATAGCCCACGGTCCAAAATGATGAGAAACGAGGCTAACTTTTTTTTTCAAAATTTCAAAAAACATGGGCTATAACCCATCGTTTTTGTCATTTCGTATTTTTTTTCAAATCCTCAAAAATGATGAAAAACGGCGCGCTATAGTATGCCGTACGATATGGGCTATAGCCCACGGTCCAAAATGACGAGAAACGAGGCTAACTTTTTTTTTCAAAATTTCAAAAAACATGGGCTATAACCCATCGTTTTTGTCATTTCGTCATTTTTTTCAAATCCTCAAAAATGATGAAAAACGGCGCGCTATAGTATGCCGTACGATATGGGCTATAGCCCACGGTCCAAAATGATGAGAAACGAGGCTAACTTTTTTTTTCAAAATTTCAAAAAACATGGGCTATAACCCATCGTTTTTGTCATTTCGTCATTTTTTTCAAATCCTCAAAAATGATGAAAAACGGCGCGCTATAGTATGCCGTACGATATGGGCTATAGCCCACGGTCCAAAATGATGAGAAACGAGGCTAACTTTTTTTTTCAAAATTTCAAAAAACATGGGCTATAACCCATCGTTTTTGTCATTTCGTCATTTTTTTCAAATCCTCAAAAATGATGAAAAACGGCGCGCTATAGTATGCCGTACGATATGGGCTATAGCCCACGGTCCAAAATGATGAGAAACGAGGCTAACTTTTTTTTTCAAAATTTCAAAAAACATGGGCTATAACCCATCGTTTTTGTCATTTCGTCATTTTTTTCAAATCCTCAAAAATGATGAAAAACGGCGCGCTATAGTATGCCGTACGATATGGCTATAGCCCACGGTCCAAAATGATGAGAAACGAGGCTAACTTTTTTTTTCAAAATTTCAAAAAACATGGGCTATAACCCATCGTTTTTGTCATTTCGTCATTTTTTTCAAATCCTCAAAAATGATGAAAAACGGCGCGCTATAGTATGCCGTACGATATGGGCTATAGCCCATGGTCCAAAATGATGAGAAACGAGGATAACTTTTTTTTTCAACATTTCAAAAAACATGGGCTATAACCCATCGTTTTTGTCATTTCGTCATTTTTTTCAAATCCTCAAAAATGATGAAAAACGGCGCGCTATAGTATGCCGTACGATATGGGCTATAGCCCATGGTCCAAAATGATGAGAAACGAGGCTAACTTTTTTTTTTTCAAAATTTCAAAAACATGGGCTATAACCCATCGTTTTTGTCATTTCGTCATTTTTTTTAAATCCTCAAAAATGATGAAAAACGGCGCGCTATAGTATGCCGTACGATATGGGCTATAGCCCATGGTCCAAAATGATGAGAAACGAGGCTAACTTTTTTTTTCAAAATTTCAAAAACATGGGCTATAACCCATCGTTTTTGTCATTTCGTCATTTTTTTCAAATCCTCAAAAATGATGAAAAACGGCGCGCTATAGTATGCCGTACGATATGGGCTATAGCCCATGGTCCAAAATGATGAGAAACGAGGATAACTTTTTTTTTCAACATTTCAAAAAACATGGGCTATAACCCATCGTTTTTGTCATTTCGTCATTTTTTTCAAATCCTCAAAAATGATGAAAAACGGCGCGCTATAGTATGCCGTACGATATGGGCTATAGCCCATGGTCCAAAATGATGAGAAACGAGGCTAACTTTTTTTTCCAAAATAAAAAAAAACATGGGCTATAACCCATCGTTTTTGTCATTTCGTCTTTTTTTTCAAATCCTCAAAAATGATGAAAAACGGCGCGCTATAGTATGCCGTACGATATGGGCTATAGCCCATGGTCCAAAATGATAAGAAACGAGGCTAACTTTTTTTTTCAAAATTTCAAAAACATGGGCTATAACCCATCGTTTTTGTCATTTCGTTATTTTTTTCAAATCGTCAAAAATGATGAAAAACGGCGCGCTATAGTATCCCGTACGATATGGGCTATAGCCCATGGTCCAAAATGATGAGAAACGAGGCTAACTTTTTTTTTCAAAATTTCAAAAAACATGGGCTATAACCCATCGTTTTTGTCATTTTGTCATTTTTTTCAAATCCTCAAAAATTATGAAAAACGGCGCGCTATAGTATGCCGTACGATATGGGCTATAGCCCATGGTCCAAAATGATGAGAAACGAGGATAACTTTTTTTTTCAACATTTCAAAAAACATGGGCTATAACCCATCGTTTTTGTCATTTCGTCATTTTTTTCAAATCCTCAAAAATGATGAAAAACGGCGCGCTATAGTATGCCGTACGATATGGGCTATAGCCCATGGTCCAAAATGATGAGAAACGAGGCTAACTTTTTTTTTTCAAAATTTCAAAAACATGGGCTATAACCCATCGTTTTTGTCATTTCGTCATTTTTTTTAAATCCTCAAAAATGATGAAAAACGGCGCGCTATAGTATGCCGTACGATATGGGCTATAGCCCATGGTCCAAAATGATGAGAAACGAGGCTAACTTTTTTTTTCAAAATTTCAAAAACATGGGCTATAACCCATCGTTTTTGTCATTTCGTCATTTTTTTCAAATCCTCAAAAATGATGAAAAACGGCGAGCTATAGTATGCCGTACGATATGGGCTATAGCCCATGGTCCAAAATGATGAGAAACGAGGCTAACTTTTTTTTCCAAAATAAAAAAAAACATGGGCTATAACCCATCGTTTTTGTCATTTCGTCATTTTTTTCAAATCCTCAAAAATGATGAAAAACGGCGCGCTATAGTATGCCGTACGATATGGGCTATAGCCCATGGTCCAAAATGATAAGAAACGAGGCTAACTTTTTTTTTCAAAATTTCAAAAACATGGGCTATAACCCATCGTTTTTGTCATTTCGTAATTTTTTTCAAATCGTCAAAAATGATGAAAAACGGCGCGCTATAGTATCCCGTACGATATGGGCTATAGCCCATGGTCCAAAATGATGAGAAACGAGGCTAACTTTTTTTTTCAAAATTTCAAAAAACATGGGCTATAACCCATCGTTTTTGTCATTTTGTCATTTTTTTCAAATCCTCAAAAATGATGAAAAACGGCGCGCTATAGTATGCCGTACGATATGGGCTATAGCCCATGGTCCAAAATGATGAGAAACGAGGCTAACTTTTTTTTTCAAAAATTCAAAAACATGGGCTATAACCCATCGTTTTTGTCATTTCGTCATTTTTTTCAAATCCTCAAAAATGATGAAAAACGGCGCGCTATAGTATGCCGTACGATATGGGCTATAGCCCATGGTCCAAAATGATGAGAAACGAGGATAACCTTTTTTTTCAACATTTCAAAAAACATGGGCTATAACCCATCGTTTTTGTCATTTCGTCATTTTTTTCAAATCCTCAAAAATGATGAAAAACGGCGCGCTATAGTATGCCGTACGATATGGGCTATAGCCCATGGTCCAAAATGATGAGAAACGAGGCTAACTTTTTTTTTCAAAATTTCAAAAACATGGGCTATAACCCATCGTTTTTGTCATTTCGTCATTTTTTTTAAATCCTCAAAAATGATGAAAAACGGCGCGCTATAGTATGCCGTACGATATGGGCTATAGCCCATGGTCCAAAATGATGAGAAACGAGGCTAACTTTTTTTTTCAAAATTTCAAAAACATGGGCTATAACCCATCGTTTTTGTCATTTCGTAATTTTTTTCAAATCGTCAAAAATGATGAAAAACGGCGCGCTATAGTATCCCGTACGATATGGGCTATAGCCCATGGTCCAAAATGATGAGAAACGAGGCTAACTTTTTTTTTCAAAATTTCAAAAAACATGGGCTATAACCCATCGTTTTTGTCATTTTGTCATTTTTTTCAAATCCTCAAAAATGATGAAAAACGGCGCGCTATAGTATGCCGTACGATATGGGCTATAGCCCATGGTCAAAAATGATGAGAAACGAGGCTAACTTTTTTTTTCAAAAATTCAAAAACATGGGCTATATCCCATCGTTTTTGTCATTTCGTCATTTTTTTCAAATCCTCAAAAATGATGAAAAACGGCGCGCTATAGTATGCCGTACGATATGGGCTATAGCCCATGGTCCAAAATGATGAGAAACGAGGATAACCTTTTTTTTCAACATTTCAAAAAACATGGGCTATAACCCATCGTTTTTGTCATTTCGTCATTTTTTTCAAATCCTCAAAAATGATGAAAAACGGCGCGCTATAGTATGCCGTACGATATGGGCTATAGCCCATGGTCCAAAATGATGAGAAACGAGGCTAACTTTTTTTTTTCAAAATTTCAAAAACATGGGCTATAACCCATCGTTTTTGTCATTTCGTCATTTTTTTCAAATCCTCAAAAATGATGAAAAACGGCGCGCTATAGTATGCCGTACGATATGGGCTATAGCCCATGGTCCAAAATGATGAGAAACGAGGCTAACTTTTTTTTTCAAAATTTCAAAAACATGGGCTATAACCCATCGTTTTTGTCATTTCGTCATTTTTTTCAAATCCTCAAAAATGATGAAAAACGGCGCGCTATAGTATGCCGTACGATATGGGCTATAGCCCATGGTCCAAAATGATGAGAAACGAGGATAACTTTTTTTTTCAACATTTCAAAAAACATGGGCTATAACCCATCGTTTTTGTCATTTCGTCATTTTTTTCAAATCCTCAAAAATGATGAAAAACGGCGCGCTATAGTATGCCGTACGATATGGGCTATAGCCCATGGTCCAAAATGATGAGAAACGAGGCTAACTTTTTTTTCCAAAATAAAAAAAAACATGGGCTATAACCCATCGTTTTTGTCATTTCGTCATTTTTTTCAAATCCCCAAAAATGATGAAAAACGGCGCGCTATAGTATGCCGTACGATATGGGCTATAGCCCATGGTCCAAAATGATGAGAAACGAGGCTAACTTTTTTTTTCAAAATTTCAAAAACATGGGCTATAACCCATCGTTTTTGTCATTTCGTAATTTTTTTCAAATCGTCAAAAATGATGAAAAACGGCGCGCTATAGTATCCCGTACGATATGGGCTATAGCCCATGGTCCAAAATGATGAGAAACGAGGCTAACTTTTTTTTTCAAAAATTCAAAAACATGGGCTATAAACCATCGTTTTTGTCATTTCGTCATTTTTTTCAAATCCTCAAAAATGATGAAAAACGGCGCGCTATAGTATGCCGTACGATATGGGCTATAGCCCATGGTCCAAAATGATGAGAAACGAGGCTAACATTTTATTTCAAAATTTCAAAAAACATGGGCTATAACCCATCGTTTTTGTCATTTTGTCATTTTTTTCAAATCCTCAAAAATGATGAAAAACGGCGCGCTATAGTATGCCGTACGATATGGGCTATAGCCCATGGTCCAAAATGATGAGAAACGAGGCTAACTTTTTTTTCCAAAATAAAAAAAAACATGGGCTATAACCCATCGTTTTTGTCATTTCGTCATTTTTTTCAAATCCTCAAAAATGATGAAAAACGGCGCGCTATAGTATGCCGTACGATATGGGCTATAGCCCATGGTCCAAAATGATGAGAAACGAGGCTAACTTTTTTTTTCAAAATTTCAAAAACATGGGCTATAACCCATCGTTTTTGTCATTTCGTAATTTTTTTCAAATCGTCAAAAATGATGAAAAACGGCGCGCTATAGTATCCCGTACGATATGGGCTATAGCCCATGATCCAAAATGATGAGAAACGAGGCTAACTTTTTTTTTCAAAAATTCAAAAACATGGGCTATAACCCATCGTTTTTGTCATTTCGTCATTTTTTTCAAATCCTCAAAAATGATGAAAAACGGCGCGCTATAGTATGCCGTACGATATGGGCTATAGCCCATGGTCCAAAATGATGAGAAACGAGGCTAACATTTTATTTCAAAATTTCAAAAAACATGGGCTATAACCCATCGTTTTTGTCATTTTGTCATTTTTTTCAAATCCTCAAAAATGATGAAAAACGGCGCGCTATAGTATGCCGTACGATATGGGCTATAGCCCATGGTCCAAAATGATGAGAAACGAGGCTAACATTTTTTTTCAAAATTTCAAAAACATGGGCTATAACCCATCGTTTTTGTCATTTTGTCATTTTTTTCAAATCCTCAAAAATGATGAAAAACGGCGCGCTATAGTATGCCGTACGATATGGGCTATAGCCCATGGTCCAAAATGATGAGAAACGAGGCTAACCTTTTTTTTCAAAATTTCAAAAAACATGGGCTATAACCCATCGTTTTTGTCATTTTGTCATTTTTTTCAAATCCTCAAAAATGATGAAATACGGCGCGCTATAGTATGCCGTACGATATGGGCTATAGCCCAATCCCATGGTCCAAAATGATGAGAAACGAGGCTAACTTTTTTTTTCAAAATTTCAAAAACATGGGCTATAACCCATCGTTTTTGTCATTTCGTCATTTTTTTCAAATCCTCAAAAATGATGAAAAACGGCGCGCTATAGTATGCCGTACGATATGGGCTATAGCCCATGGTCCAAAATGATGAGAAACGAGGCTAACTTTTTTTTCAAAATTTCAAAAAACATGGGCTATAACCCATCGTTTTTGTCATTTCGTCATTTTTTTCAAATCCTCAAAAATGATGAAAAACGGCGCGCTATAGTATGCCGTACGATATGGGCTATAGCCCATGGTCCAAAATGATGAGAAACGAGGCTAACTTTTTTTTTCAAAATTTCAAAAAACATGGGCTATAACCCATCGTTTTTGTCATTTTGTCATTTTTTTCAAATCCTCAAAAATGATGAAATACGGCGCGCTATAGTATGCCGTACGATATGGGCTATAGCCCATGGTCCAAAATGATGAGAAACGAGGCTAACTTTTTTTTTCAAAATTTCAAAAAACATGGGCTATAACCCATCGTTTTTGTCATTTCGTCATTTTTTTCAAATCCTCAAAAATGATGAAAAACGGCGCGCTATAGTATGCCGTACGATATGGGCTATAGCCCATGGTCCAAAATGATGAGAAACGAGGCTAACTTTTTTTTTCAAAATTTCAAAAAACATGGGCTATAACCCATCGTTTTTGTCATTTTGTCATTTTTTTCAAATCCTCAAAAATGATGAAAAACGGCGCGCTATAGTATGCCGTACGATATGGGCTATAGCCCATTGTCCAAAATGATGAGAAACGAGGCTAACTTTTTTTTTCAAAATTTCAAAAACATGGGCTATAACCCATCGTTTTTGTCATTTCGTAATTTTTTTCAAATCGTCAAAAATGATGAAAAACGGCGCGCTATAGTATGCCGTACGATATGGGCTATAGCCCATGGTCCAAAATGATGAGAAACGAGGCTAACTTTTTTTTTCAAAATTTCAAAAACATGGGCTATAACCCATCGTTTTTGTCATTTCGTAATTTTTTTCAAATCGTCAAAAATGATGAAAAACGGCGCGCTATAGTATGCCGTACGATATGGGCTATAGCCCACGGTCCAAAATGACGAGAAACGAGGCTAACTTTTTTTTTCAAAATTTCAAAAAACATGGGCTATAACCCATCGTTTTTGTCATTTCGTCATTTTTTTAAATCCTCAAAAATGATGAAAAACGGCGCGCTATAGTATGCCGTACGATATGGGCTATAGCCCACGGTCCAAAATGACGAGAAACGAGGCTAACTTTTTTTTTCAAAATTTCAAAAAACATGGGCTATAACCCATCGTTTTTGTCATTTCGTCATTTTTTTCAAATCCTCAAAAATGATGAAAAACGGCGCGCTATAGTATGCCGTACGATATGGGCTATAGCCCACGGTCCAAAATGATGAGAAACGAGGCTAACTTTTTTTTTCAAAATTTCAAAAAACATGGGCTATAACCCATCGTTTTTGTCATTTCGTCATTTTTTTCAAATCCTCAAAAATGATGAAAAACGGCGCGCTATAGTATGCCGTACGATATGGGCTATAGCCCACGGTCCAAAATGATGAGAAACGAGGCTAACTTTTTTTTTCAAAATTTCAAAAAACATGGGCTATAACCCATCGTTTTTGTCATTTCGTCATTTTTTTCAAATCCTCAAAAATGATGAAAAACGGCGCGCTATAGTATGCCGTACGATATGGGCTATAGCCCACGGTCCAAAATGATGAGAAACGAGGCTAACTTTTTTTTTCAAAATTTCAAAAAACATGGGCTATAACCCATCGTTTTTGTCATTTCGTCATTTTTTTCAAATCCTCAAAAATGATGAAAAACGGCGCGCTATAGTATGCCGTACGATATGGGCTATAGCCCACGGTCCAAAATGATGAGAAACGAGGCTAACTTTTTTTTTCAAAATTTCAAAAAACATGGGCTATAACCCATCGTTTTTGTCATTTCGTCATTTTTTTCAAATCCTCAAAAATGATGAAAAACGGCACGCTATAGTATGCCGTACGATATGGGCTATAGCCCACAGTCCAAAATGATGAGAAACGAGGCTAACTTTTTTTTTCAAAATTTCAAAAAACATGGGCTATAACCCATCGTTTTTGTCATTTCCTCATTTTTTTCAAATCCTCAAAAATGATGAAAAACGGCGCGCTATAGTATGCCGTACGATATGGGCTATAGCCCACGGTCCAAAATGATGAGAAACGAGGCTAACTTTTTTTTTCAAAATTTCAAAAAACATGGGCTATAACCCATCGTTTTTGTCATTTCCTCATTTTTTTCAAATCCTCAAAAATGATGAAAAACGGCGCGCTATAGTATGCCGTACGATATGGGCTATAGCCCACGGTCCAAAATGATGAGAAACGAGGCTAACTTTTTTTTTCAAAATTTCAAAAAACATGGGCTATAACCCATCGTTTTTGTCATTTCGTCATTTTTTTCAAATCCTCAAAAATGATGAAAAACGGCGCGCTATAGTATGCCGTACGATATGGGCTATAGCCCACGGTCCAAAATGATGAGAAACGAGGCTAACTTTTTTTTTCAAAATTTCAAAAAACATGGGCTATAACCCATCGTTTTTGTCATTTCGTCATTTTTTTCAAATCCTCAAAAATGATGAAAAACGGCACGCTATAGTATGCCGTACGATTTGGGCTATAGCCCACGGTCCAAAATGATGAGAAACGAGGCTAACTTTTTTTTTCAAAATTTCAAAAAACATGGGCTATAACCCATCGTTTTTGTCATTTCGTCATTTTTTTCAAATCCTCAAAAATGATGAAAAACGGCGCGCTATAGTATGCCGTACGATATGGGCTATAGCCCACGGTCCAAAATGATGAGAAACGAGGCTAACTTTTTTTTTCAAAATTTCAAAAAACATGGGCTATAACCCATCGTTTTTGTCATTTCCTCATTTTTTTCAAATCTTTAAAAATGATGAAAAACGGCGCGCTATAGTATGCCGTACGATATGGGCTATAGCCCACGGTCCAAAATGATGAGAAACGAGGCTAACTTTTTTTTCCAAAATTTCAAAAAACATGGGCTATAACCCATCGTTTTTGTCATTTGTCATTTTTTTCAAATCCTCAAAAATGATGAAAAACAGCGCGCTATAGTATGCCGTACGATATGGGCTATAGCCCACGGTCCAAAATGATGAGAAACGAGGCTAACTTTTTTTTTCAAAATTTCAAAAAACATGGGCTATAACCCATCGTTTTTGTCATTTCGTCATTTTTTTCAAATCGTCAAAAATGATGAAAAACGGCGCGCTATAGTATCCCGTACGATATGGGCTATAGCCCATGGTCCAAAATGATGAGAAACGAGGCTAACTTTTTTTTTCAAAAATTCAAAAACATGGGCTATAACCCATCGTTTTTGTCATTTCGTCATTTTTTTCAAATCCTCAAAAATGATGAAAAACGGCGCGCTATAGTATGCCGTACGATATGGGCTATAGCCCATGGTCCAAAATGATGAGAAACGAGGCTAACATTTTATTTCAAAATTTCAAAAAACATGGGCTATAACCCATCGTTTTTGTCATTTTGTCATTTTTTTCAAATCCTCAAAAATGATGAAAAACGGCGCGCTATAGTATGCCGTACGATATGGGCTATAGCCCATGGTCCAAAATGATGAGAAACGAGGCTAACTTTTTTTTCCAAAATAAAAAAAAACATGGGCTATAACCCATCGTTTTTGTCATTTCGTCATTTTTTTCAAATCCTCAAAAATGATGAAAAACGGCGCGCTATAGTATGCCGTACGATATGGGCTATAGCCCATGGTCCAAAATGATGAGAAACGAGGCTAACTTTTTTTTTCAAAATTTCAAAAACATGGGCTATAACCCATCGTTTTTGTCATTTCGTAATTTTTTTCAAATCGTCAAAAATGATGAAAAACGGCGCGCTATAGTATCCCGTACGATATGGGCTATAGCCCATGATCCAAAATGATGAGAAACGAGGCTAACTTTTTTTTTCAAAAATTCAAAAACATGGGCTATAACCCATCGTTTTTGTCATTTCGTCATTTTTTTCAAATCCTCAAAAATGATGAAAAACGGCGCGCTATAGTATGCCGTACGATATGGGCTATAGCCCATGGTCCAAAATGATGAGAAACGAGGCTAACATTTTATTTCAAAATTTCAAAAAACATGGGCTATAACCCATCGTTTTTGTCATTTTGTCATTTTTTTCAAATCCTCAAAAATGATGAAAAACGGCGCGCTATAGTATGCCGTACGATATGGGCTATAGCCCATGGTCCAAAATGATGAGAAACGAGGCTAACATTTTTTTTCAAAATTTCAAAAACATGGGCTATAACCCATCGTTTTTGTCATTTTGTCATTTTTTTCAAATCCTCAAAAATGATGAAAAACGGCGCGCTATAGTATGCCGTACGATATGGGCTATAGCCCATGGTCCAAAATGATGAGAAACGAGGCTAACCTTTTTTTTCAAAATTTCAAAAAACATGGGCTATAACCCATCGTTTTTGTCATTTTGTCATTTTTTTCAAATCCTCAAAAATGATGAAATACGGCGCGCTATAGTATGCCGTACGATATGGGCTATAGCCCAATCCCATGGTCCAAAATGATGAGAAACGAGGCTAACTTTTTTTTTCAAAATTTCAAAAACATGGGCTATAACCCATCGTTTTTGTCATTTCGTCATTTTTTTCAAATCCTCAAAAATGATGAAAAACGGCGCGCTATAGTATGCCGTACGATATGGGCTATAGCCCATGGTCCAAAATGATGAGAAACGAGGCTAACTTTTTTTTCAAAATTTCAAAAAACATGGGCTATAACCCATCGTTTTTGTCATTTCGTCATTTTTTTCAAATCCTCAAAAATGATGAAAAACGGCGCGCTATAGTATGCCGTACGATATGGGCTATAGCCCATGGTCCAAAATGATGAGAAACGAGGCTAACTTTTTTTTTCAAAATTTCAAAAAACATGGGCTATAACCCATCGTTTTTGTCATTTTGTCATTTTTTTCAAATCCTCAAAAATGATGAAATACGGCGCGCTATAGTATGCCGTACGATATGGGCTATAGCCCATGGTCCAAAATGATGAGAAACGAGGCTAACTTTTTTTTTCAAAATTTCAAAAAACATGGGCTATAACCCATCGTTTTTGTCATTTCGTCATTTTTTTCAAATCCTCAAAAATGATGAAAAACGGCGCGCTATAGTATGCCGTACGATATGGGCTATAGCCCATGGTCCAAAATGATGAGAAACGAGGCTAACTTTTTTTTTCAAAATTTCAAAAAACATGGGCTATAACCCATCGTTTTTGTCATTTTGTCATTTTTTTCAAATCCTCAAAAATGATGAAAAACGGCGCGCTATAGTATGCCGTACGATATGGGCTATAGCCCATTGTCCAAAATGATGAGAAACGAGGCTAACTTTTTTTTTCAAAATTTCAAAAACATGGGCTATAACCCATCGTTTTTGTCATTTCGTAATTTTTTTCAAATCGTCAAAAATGATGAAAAACGGCGCGCTATAGTATGCCGTACGATATGGGCTATAGCCCATGGTCCAAAATGATGAGAAACGAGGCTAACTTTTTTTTTCAAAATTTCAAAAACATGGGCTATAACCCATCGTTTTTGTCATTTCGTAATTTTTTTCAAATCGTCAAAAATGATGAAAAACGGCGCGCTATAGTATGCCGTACGATATGGGCTATAGCCCACGGTCCAAAATGACGAGAAACGAGGCTAACTTTTTTTTTCAAAATTTCAAAAAACATGGGCTATAACCCATCGTTTTTGTCATTTCGTCATTTTTTTGAAAAACGGCGCGCTATAGTATGCCGTACGATATGGCTATAGCCCACGGTCCAAAATGATGAGAAACGAGGCTAACTTTTTTTTCAAAATTTCAAAAAACATGGGCTATAACCCATCGTTTTTGTCATTTCGTCATTTTTTTCAAATCCTCAAAAATGATGAAAAACGCGCGCTATAGTATGCCGTACGATATGGGCTATAGCCCACGGTCCAAAATGATGAGAAACGAGGCTAACTTTTTTTTCAAAATTTCAAAAAACATGGGCTATAACCCATCGTTTTTGTCATTTCGTCATTTTTTTCAAATCCTCAAAAATGATGAAAAACGGCGCGCTATAGTATGCCGTACGATATGGGCTATAGCCCACGGTCCAAAATGATGAGAAACGAGGCTAACTTTTTTTTTCAAAATTTCAAAAAACATGGGCTATAACCCATCGTTTTTGTCATTTCGTCATTTTTTTCAAATCCTCAAAAATGATGAAAAACGGCGCGCTATAGTATGCCGTACGATATGGGCTATAGCCCACGGTCCAAAATGATGAGAAACGAGGCTAACTTTTTTTTTCAAAATTTCAAAAAACATGGGCTATAACCCATCGTTTTTGTCATTTCGTCATTTTTTTCAAATCCTCAAAAATGATGAAAAACGGCGCGCTATAGTATGCCGTACGATATGGGCTATAGCCCACGGTCCAAAATGATGAGAAACGAGGCTAACTTTTTTTTTCAAAATTTCAAAAAACATGGGCTATAACCCATCGTTTTTGTCATTTCGTCATTTTTTTCAAATCCTCAAAAATGATGAAAAACGGCGCGCTATAGTATGCCGTACGATATGGGCTATAGCCCACGGTCCAAAATGATGAGAAACGAGGCTAACTTTTTTTTTCAAAATTTCAAAAAACATGGGCTATAACCCATCGTTTTTGTCATTTCGTCATTTTTTTCAAATCCTCAAAAATGATGAAAAACGGCGCGCTATAGTATGCCGTACGATATGGGCTATAGCCCACGGTCCAAAATGATGAGAAACGAGGCTAACTTTTTTTTCAAAATTTCAAAAAACATGGGCTATAACCCATCGTTTTTGTCATTTCGTCATTTTTTTCAAATCCTCAAAAATGATGAAAAACGGCGCGCTATAGTATGCCGTACGATATGGGCTATAGCCCACGGTCCAAAATGATGAGAAACGAGGCTAACTTTTTTTTTCAAAATTTCAAAAAACATGGGCTATAACCCATCGTTTTTGTCATTTCGTCATTTTTTTCAAATCCTCAAAAATGATGAAAAACGGCGCGCTATAGTATGCCGTACGATATGGGCTATAGCCCACGGTCCAAAATGATGAGAAACGAGGCTAACTTTTTTTTCAAAATTTCAAAAAACATGGGCTATAACCCATCGTTTTTGTCATTTCGTCATTTTTTTCAAATCCTCAAAAATGATGAAAAACGGCGCGCTATAGTATGCCGTACGATATGGGCTATAGCCCACGGTCCAAAATGATGAGAAACGAGGCTAACTTTTTTTTCAAAATTTCAAAAAACATGGGCTATAACCCATCGTTTTTGTCATTTCGTCATTTTTTTCAAATCCTCAAAAATGATGAAAAACGGCGCGCTATAGTATGCCGTACGATATGGGCTATAGCCCACGGTCCAAAATGATGAGAAACGAGGCTAACTTTTTTTTTCAAAATTTCAAAAAACATGGGCTATAACCCATCGTTTTTGTCATTTCGTCATTTTTTTCAAATCCTCAAAAATGATGAAAAACGGCGCGCTATAGTATGCCGTACGATATGGGCTATAGCCCACGGTCCAAAATGATGAGAAACGAGGCTAACTTTTTTTTCAAAATTTCAAAAAACATGGGCTATAACCCATCGTTTTTGTCATTTCGTCATTTTTTTCAAATCCTCAAAAATGATGAAAAACGGCGCGCTATAGTATGCCGTACGATATGGGCTATAGCCCACGGTCCAAAATGATGAGAAACGAGGCTAACTTTTTTTTTCAAAATTTCAAAAAACATGGGCTATAACCCATCGTTTTTGTCATTTCGTCATTTTTTTCAAATCCTCAAAAATGATGAAAAACGGCGCGCTATAGTATGCCGTACGATATGGGCTATAGCCCACGGTCCAAAATGATGAGAAACGAGGCTAACTTTTTTTTCAAAATTTCAAAAAACATGGGCTATAACCCATCGTTTTGTCATTTCGTCATTTTTTTCAAATCCTCAAAAATGATGAAAAACGGCGCGCTATAGTATGCCGTACGATATGGGCTATAGCCCACGGTCCAAAATGATGAGAAACGAGGCTAACTTTTTTTTTCAAAATTTCAAAAAACATGGGCTATAACCCATCGTTTTTGTCATTTCGTCATTTTTTTCAAATCCTCAAAAATGATGAAAAACGGCGCGCTATAGTATGCCGTACGATATGGGCTATAGCCCACGGTCCAAAATGATGAGAAACGAGGCTAACTTTTTTTTTCAAAATTTCAAAAAACATGGGCTATAACCCATCGTTTTTGTCATTTCGTCATTTTTTTCAAATCCTCAAAAATGATGAAAAACGGCGCGCTATAGTATGCCGTACGATATGGGCTATAGCCCACGGTCCAAAATGATGAGAAACGAGGCTAACTTTTTTTTTCAAAATTTCAAAAAACATGGGCTATAACCCATCGTTTTTGTCATTTCGTCATTTTTTTCAAATCCTCAAAAATGATGAAAAACGGCGCGCTATAGTATGCCGTACGATATGGGCTATAGCCCACGGTCCAAAATGATGAGAAACGAGGCTAACTTTTTTTTTCAAAATTTCAAAAAACATGGGCTATAACCCATCGTTTTTGTCATTTCGTCATTTTTTTCAAATCCTCAAAAATGATGAAAAACGGCGCGCTATAGTATGCCGTACGATATGGGCTATAGCCCACGGTCCAAAATGATGAGAAACGAGGCTAACTTTTTTTTTCAAAATTTCAAAAAACATGGGCTATAACCCATCGTTTTTGTCATTTCGTCATTTTTTTCAAATCCTCAAAAATGATGAAAAACGGCGCGCTATAGTATGCCGTACGATATGGGCTATAGCCCACGGTCCAAAATGATGAGAAACGAGGCTAACTTTTTTTTCAAAATTTCAAAAAACATGGGCTATAACCCATCGTTTTTGTCATTTCGTCATTTTTTTCAAATCCTCAAAAATGATGAAAAACGGCGCGCTATAGTATGCCGTACGATATGGGCTATAGCCCACGGTCCAAAATGATGAGAAACGAGGCTAACTTTTTTTTTCAAAATTTCAAAAAACATGGGCTATAACCCATCGTTTTTGTCATTTTTTTCAAATCCTCAAAAATGATGAAAAACGGCGCGCTATAGTATGCCGTACGATATGGGCTATAGCCCACGGTCCAAAATGATGAGAAACGAGGCTAACTTTTTTTTCAAAATTTCAAAAAACA
Organism: Protomyctophum bolini; assembly: GCF_963924005.1. Taxonomy (NCBI): domain Eukaryota; kingdom Metazoa; phylum Chordata; class Actinopteri; order Myctophiformes; family Myctophidae; genus Protomyctophum; species Protomyctophum bolini. Next base: position 9,158,439 of record NC_137879.1, on the reverse strand, counting down.
TGGGCTATAACCCATCGTTTTTGTCATTTCGTCATTTTTTTCAAATCCTCAAAAATGATGAAAAACGGCGCGCTATAGTATGCCGTACGATATGGGCTATAGCCCACGGTCCAAAATGATGAGAAACGAGGCTAACTTTTTTTTTCAAAATTTCAAAAAACATGGGCTATAACCCATCGTTTTTGTCATTTCGTCATTTTTTTCAAATCCTCAAAAATGATGAAAAACGGCGCGCTATAGTATGCCGTACGATATGGGCTATAGCCCACGGTCCAAAATGATGAGAAACGAGGCTAACTTTTTTTTTCAAATTTCAAAAAACATGGGCTATAACCCATCGTTTTTGTCATTTCGTCATTTTTTTCAAATCCTCAAAAATGATGAAAAACGGCGCGCTATAGTATGCCGTACGATATGGGCTATAGCCCACGGTCCAAAATGATGAGAAACGAGGCTAACTTTTTTTTTCAAAATTTCAAAAAACATGGGCTATAACCCATCGTTTTTGTCATTTCGTCATTTTTTTCAAATCCTCAAAAATGATGAAAAACGGCGCGCTATAGTATGCCGTACGATATGGGCTATAGCCCACGGTCCAAAATGATGAGAAACGAGGCTAACTTTTTTTTTCAAAATTTCAAAAAACATGGGCTATAACCCATCGTTTTTGTCATTTCGTCATTTTTTTCAAATCCTCAAAAATGATGAAAAACGGCGCGCTATAGTATGCCGTACGATATGGGCTATAGCCCACGGTCCAAAATGATGAGAAACGAGGCTAACTTTTTTTTTCAAAATTTCAAAAAACATGGGCTATAACCCATCGTTTTTGTCATTTCGTCATTTTTTTCAAATCCTCAAAAATGATGAAAAACGGCGCGCTATAGTATGCCGTACGATATGGGCTATAGCCCACGGTCCAAAATGATGAGAAACGAGGCTAACTTTTTTTTCAAAATTTCAAAAAACATGGGCTATAACCCATCGTTTTTGTCATTTCGTCATTTTTTTCAAATCCTCAAAAATGATGAAAAACGGCGCGCTATAGTATGCCGTACGATATGGGCTATAGCCCACGGTCCAAAATGATGAGAAACGAGGCTAACTTTTTTTTTCAAAATTTCAAAAAACATGGGCTATAACCCATCGTTTTTGTCATTTCGTCATTTTTTTCAAATCCTCAAAAATGATGAAAAACGGCGCGCTATAGTATGCCGTACGATATGGGCTATAGCCCACGGTCCAAAATGATGAGAAACGAGGCTAACTTTTTTTTTCAAAATTTCAAAAAACATGGGCTATAACCCATCGTTTTTGTCATTTCGTCATTTTTTTCAAATCCTCAAAAATGATGAAAAACGGCGCGCTATAGTATGCCGTACGATATGGGCTATAGCCCACGGTCCAAAATGATGAGAAACGAGGCTAACTTTTTTTTCAAAATTTCAAAAAACATGGGCTATAACCCATCGTTTTTGTCATTTCGTCATTTTTTTCAAATCCTCAAAAATGATGAAAAACGGCGCGCTATAGTATGCCGTACGATATGGGCTATAGCCCACGGTCCAAAATGATGAGAAACGAGGCTAACTTTTTTTTTCAAAATTTCAAAAAACATGGGCTATAACCCATCGTTTTTGTCATTTCGTCATTTTTTTCAAATCCTCAAAAATGATGAAAAACGGCGCGCTATAGTATGCCGTACGATATGGGCTATAGCCCACGGTCCAAAATGATGAGAAACGAGGCTAACTTTTTTTTTCAAAATTTCAAAAAACATGGGCTATAACCCATCGTTTTGTCATTTCGTCATTTTTTTCAAATCCTCAAAAATGATGAAAAACGGCGCGCTATAGTATGCCGTACGATATGGGCTATAGCCCATGGTCCAAAATGATGAGAAACGAGGCTAACTTTTTTTTTCAAAATTTCAAAAAACATGGGCTATAACCCATCGTTTTTGTCATTTCGTCATTTTTTTCAAATCCTCAAAAATGATGAAAAACGGCGCGCTATAGTATGCCGTACGATATGGGCTATAGCCCACGGTCCAAAATGATGAGAAACGAGGCTAACTTTTTTTTTCAAAATTTCAAAAAACATGGGCTATAACCCATCGTTTTTGTCATTTCGTCATTTTTTTCAAATCCTCAAAAATGATGAAAAACGGCGCGCTATAGTATGCCGTACGATATGGGCTATAGCCCACGGTCCAAAATGATGAGAAACGAGGCTAACTTTTTTTTTCAAAATTTCAAAAAACATGGGCTATAACCCATCGTTTTTGTCATTTCGTCATTTTTTTCAAATCCTCAAAAATGATGAAAAACGGCGCGCTATAGTATGCCGTACGATATGGGCTATAGCCCACGGTCCAAAATGATGAGAAACGAGGCTAACTTTTTTTTTCAAAATTTCAAAAAACATGGGCTATAACCCATCGTTTTTGTCATTTCGTCATTTTTTTCAAATCCTCAAAAATGATGAAAAACGGCACGCTATAGTATATCGTACGATATGGGCTATAGCCCACGGTCCAAAATGATGAGAAACGAGGCTAACTTTTTTTTTCAAAATTTCAAAAAACATGGGCTATAACCCATCGTTTTTGTCATTTCGTCATTTTTTTCAAATCCTCAAAAATGATGAAAAACGGCGCGCTATAGTATGCCGTACGATATGGGCTATAGCCCACGGTCCAAAATGATGAGAAACGAGGCTAACTTTTTTTTTCAAAATTTCAAAAAACATGGGCTATAACCCATCGTTTTTGTCATTTCCTCATTTTTTTCAAATCCTCAAAAATGATGAAAAACGGCGCGCTATAGTATGCCGTACGATATGGGCTATAGCCCACGGTCCAAAATGATGAGAAACGAGGCTAACTTTTTTTTTCAAAATTTCAAAAAACATGGGCTATAACCCATCGTTTTTGTCATTTCGTCATTTTTTTCAAATCCTCAAAAATGATGAAAAACAGCGCGCTATAGTATGCCGTACGATATGGGCTATAGCCCACGGTCCAAAATGATGAGAAACGAGGCTAACTTTTTTTTTCAAAATTTCAAAAAACATGGGCTATAACCCATCGTTTTTGTCATTTCGTCATTTTTTTCAAATCCTCAAAAATGATGAAAAACGGCGCGCTATAGTATGCCGTACGATATGGGCTATAGCCCACGGTCCAAAATGATGAGAAACGAGGCTAACTTTTTTTTTCAAAATTTCAAAAAACATGGGCTATAACCCATCGTTTTTGTCATTTCGTCATTTTTTTCAAATCCTCAAAAATGATGAAAAACGGCGCGCTATAGTATGCCGTACGATATGGGCTATAGCCCACGGTCCAAAATGATGAGAAACGAGGCTAACTTTTTTTTTCAAAATTTCAAAAAACATGGGCTATAACCCATCGTTTTTGTCATTTCGTATTTTTTTTCAAATCCTCAAAAATGATGAAAAACGGCGCGCTATAGTATGCCGTACGATATGGGCTATAGCCCACGGTCCAAAATGACGAGAAACGAGGCTAACTTTTTTTTTCAAAATTTCAAAAAACATGGGCTATAACCCATCGTTTTTGTCATTTCGTCATTTTTTTCAAATCCTCAAAAATGATGAAAAACGGCGCGCTATAGTATGCCGTACGATATGGGCTATAGCCCACGGTCCAAAATGACGAGAAACGAGGCTAACTTTTTTTTTCAAAATTTCAAAAAACATGGGCTATAACCCATCGTTTTTGTCATTTCGTCATTTTTTTCAAATCCTCAAAAATGATGAAAAACGGCGCGCTATAGTATGCCGTACGATATGGGCTATAGCCCACGGTCCAAAATGATGAGAAACGAGGCTAACTTTTTTTTTCAAAATTTCAAAAAACATGGGCTATAACCCATCGTTTTTGTCATTTCGTCATTTTTTTCAAATCCTCAAAAATGATGAAAAACGGCGCGCTATAGTATGCCGTACGATATGGGCTATAGCCCACGGTCCAAAATGACGAGAAACGAGGCTAACTTTTTTTTTCAAAATTTCAAAAAACATGGGCTATAACCCATCGTTTTTGTCATTTCGTCATTTTTTTCAAATCCTCAAAAATGATGAAAAACGGCGCGCTATAGTATGCCGTACGATATGGGCTATAGCCCACGGTCCAAAATGATGAGAAACGAGGCTAACTTTTTTTTTCAAAATTTCAAAAAACATGGGCTATAACCCATCGTTTTTGTCATTTCGTCATTTTTTTCAAATCCTCAAAAATGATGAAAAACGGCGCGCTATAGTATGCCGTACGATATGGGCTATAGCCCACGGTCCAAAATGATGAGAAACGAGGCTAACTTTTTTTTTCAAAATTTCAAAAAACATGGGCTATAATCCATCGTTTTTGTCATTTCGTCATTTTTTTCAAATCCTCAAAAATGATGAAAAACGGCGCGCTATAGTATGCCGTACGATATGGGCTATAGCCCACGGTCCAAAATGATGAGAAACGAGGCTAACTTTTTTTTTCAAAATTTCAAAAAACATGGGCTATAACCCATCGTTTTTGTCATTTCGTCATTTTTTTCAAATCCTCAAAAATGATGAAAAACGGCGCGCTATAGTATGCCGTACGATATGGGCTATAGCCCACGGTCCAAAATGATGAGAAACGAGGCTAACCTTTTTTTTCAAAATTAAAAAAAACATGGGCTATAACCCATCGTTTTTGTCATTTCGTCATTTTTTTCAAATCCTCAAAAATGATGAAAAACGGCGCGCTATAGTATGCCGTACGATATGGGCTATAGCACACGGTCCAAAATGACGAGAAACGAGGCTAACTTTTTTTTTCAAAATTTCAAAAAACATGGGCTATAACCCATCGTTTTTGTCATTTCGTCATTTTTTTCAAATCCTCAAAAATGATGAAAAACGGCGCGCTATAGTATGCCGTACGATATGGGCTATAGCCCACGGTCCAAAATGATGAGAAACGAGGCTAACTTTTTTTTTCAAAATTTCAAAAAACATGGGCTATAATCCATCGTTTTTGTCATTTCGTCATTTTTTCAAATCCTCAAAAATGATGAAAAACGGCGCGCTATAGTATGCCGTACGATATGGGCTATAGCCCACGGTCCAAAATGATGAGAAACGAGGCTAACTTTTTTTTCAAAATTTCAAAAAACATGGGCTATAACCCATCGTTTTTGTCATTTCGTCATTTTTTTCAAATCCTCAAAAATGATGAAAAACGGCGCGCTATAGTATGCCGTACGATATGGGCTATAGCCCACGGTCCAAAATGATGAGAAACGAGGCTAACCTTTTTTTTTCAAAATTTCAAAAAACATGGGCTATAACCCATCGTTTTTGTCATTTTGTCATTTTTTTCAAATCCTCAAAAATGATGAAAAACGGCGCGCTATAGTATGCCGTACGATATGGGCTATAGCACACGGTCCAAAATGATGAGAAACGAGGCTAACTTTTTTTTTCAAAATTTCAAAAAACATGGGCTATAACCCATCGTTTTTGTCATTTCGTCATTTTTTTCAAATCCTCAAAAATGATGAAAAACGGCGCGCTATAGTATGCCGTACGATATGGGCTATAGCCCACGGTCCAAAATGATGAAAAACGAGGCTAACTTTTTTTTTCAAAATTTCAAAAAACATGGGCTATAACCCATCGTTTTTGTCATTTCGTCATTTTTTTCAAATCCTCAAAAATGATGAAAAACGGCGCGCTATAGTATGCCGTACGATATGGGCTATAGCCCACGGTCCAAAATGATGAGAAACGAGGCTAACTTTTTTTTTCAAAATTTCAAAAAACATGGGTTATAACCCATCGTTTTTGTCATTTTTTTCAAATCCTCAAAAATGATGAAAAACGGCGCACTATAGTATGCCGTACGATATGGGCTATAGCCCACGGTCCAAAATGATGAGAAACGAGGCTAACTTTTTTTTTCAAAATTTCAAAAAACATGGGCTATAACCCATCGTTTTTGTCATTTCGTCATTTTTTTCAAATCCTCAAAAATGATGAAAAACGGCGCGCTATAGTATGCCGTACGATATGGGCTATAGCCCACGGTCCAAAATGATGAGAAACGAGGCTAACTTTTTTTTTCAAAATTTCAAAAAACATGGGCTATAACCCATCGTTTTTGTCATTTCGTATTTTTTTCAAATCCTCAAAAATGATGAAAAACGGCGCGCTATAGTATGCCGTACGATATGGGCTATAGCCCACGGTCCAAAATGATGAGAAACGAGGCTAACTTTTTTTTTCAAAATTTCAAAAAACATGGGCTATAACCCATCGTTTTTGTCATTTGTCATTTTTTTCAAATCCTCAAAAATGATGAAAAACAGCGCGCTATAGTATGCCGTACGATATGGGCTATAGCCCACGGTCCAAAATGATGAGAAACGAGGCTAACTTTTTTTTTCAAAATTTCAAAAAACATGGGCTATAACCCATCGTTTTTGTCATTTCGTCATTTTTTTCAAATCCTCAAAAATGATGAAAAACGGCGCGCTATAGTATGCCGTACGATATGGGCTATAGCCCACGGTCCAAAATGATGAGAAACGAGGCTAACTTTTTTTTTCAAAATTTCAAAAAACATGGGCTATAACCCATCGTTTTTGTCATTTCGTCATTTTTTTCAAATCCTCAAAAATGATGAAAAACGGCGCGCTATAGTATGCCGTACGATATGGGCTATAGCCCACGGTCCAAAATGATGAGAAACGAGGCTAACTTTTTTTTTCAAAATTTCAAAAAACATGGGCTATAACCCATCGTTTTTGTCATTTGTCATTTTTTTCAAATCCTCAAAAATGATGAAAAACAGCGCGCTATAGTATGCCGTACGATATGGGCTATAGCCCACGGTCCAAAATGATGAGAAACGAGGCTAACTTTTTTTTTCAAAATTTCAAAAAACATGGGCTATAACCCATCGTTTTTGTCATTTCGTCATTTTTTTCAAATCCTCAAAAATGATGAAAAACGGCGCGCTATAGTATGCCGTACGATATGGGCTATAGCCCACGGTCCAAAATGATGAGAAACGAGGCTAACTTTTTTTTCAAAATTTCAAAAAACATGGGCTATAACCCATCGTTTTTGTCATTTCGTCATTTTTTTCAAATCCTCAAAAATGATGAAAAACGGCGCGCTATAGTATGCCGTACGATATGGGCTATAGCCCACGGTCCAAAATGATGAGAAACGAGGCTAACTTTTTTTTCAAAATTTCAAAAAACATGGGCTATAACCCATCGTTTTTGTCATTTCGTCATTTTTTTCAAATCCTCAAAAATGATGAAAAACGGCGCGCTATAGTATGCCGTACGATATGGGCTATAGCCCACGGTCCAAAATGACGAGAAACGAGGCTAACTTTTTTTTTCAAAATTTCAAAAAACATGGGCTATAACCCATCGTTTTTGTCATTTCGTCATTTTTTTCAAATCCTCAAAAATGATGAAAAACGGCGCGCTATAGTATGCCGTACGATATGGGCTATAGCCCACGGTCCAAAATGATGAGAAACGAGGCTAACTTTTTTTTTCAAAATTTCAAAAAACATGGGCTATAACCCATCGTTTTTGTCATTTCGTCATTTTTTTCAAATCCTCAAAAATGATGAAAAACGGCGCGCTATAGTATGCCGTACGATATGGGCTATAGCCCACGGTCCAAAATGATGAGAAACGAGGCTAACTTTTTTTTTCAAAATTTCAAAAAACATGGGCTATAACCCATCGTTTTTGTCATTTCGTCATTTTTTTCAAATCCTCAAAAATGATGAAAAACGGCGCGCTATAGTATGCCGTACGATATGGGCTATAGCCCACGGTCCAAAATGATGAGAAACGAGGCTAACTTTTTTTTCAAAATTTCAAAAAACATGGGCTATAACCCATCGTTTTTGTCATTTCGTCATTTTTTTCAAATCCTCAAAAATGATGAAAAACGGCGCGCTATAGTATGCCGTACGATATGGGCTATAGCCCACGGTCCAAAATGATGAGAAACGAGGCTAATTTTTTTTTCAAAATTTCAAAAAACATGGGCTATAACCCATCGTTTTTGTCATTTCGTCATTTTTTTCAAATCCTCAAAAATGATGAAAAACGGCGCGCTATAGTATGCCGTACGATATGGGCTATAGCCCACGGTCCAAAATGATGAGAAACGAGGCTAACTTTTTTTTTCAAAATTTCAAAAAACATGGGCTATAACCCATCGTTTTTGTCATTTGTCATTTTTTCAAATCCTCAAAAATGATGAAAAACGGCGCGCTATAGTATGCCGTACGATATGGGCTATAGCCCACGGTCCAAAATGATGAGAAACGAGGCTAACTTTTTTTTTCAAAATTTCAAAAAACATGGGCTATAACCCATCGTTTTTGTCATTTCGTCATTTTTTTCAAATCCTCAAAAATGATGAAAAACGGCGCGCTATAGTATGCCGTACGATATGGGCTATAGCCCACGGTCCAAAATGATGAGAAACGAGGCTAACTTTTTTTTTCAAAATTTCAAAAAACATGGGCTATAACCCATCGTTTTTGTCATTTCGTCATTTTTTTCAAATCCTCAAAAATGATGAAAAACGGCGCGCTATAGTATGCCGTACGATATGGGCTATAGCCCACGGTCCAAAATGATGAGAAACGAGGCTAACTTTTTTTTTCAAAATTTCAAAAAACATGGGCTATAACCCATCGTTTTTGTCATTTCGTATTTTTTTTCAAATCCTCAAAAATGATGAAAAACGGCGCGCTATAGTATGCCGTACGATATGGGCTATAGCCCACGGTCCAAAATGACGAGAAACGAGGCTAACTTTTTTTTTCAAAATTTCAAAAAACATGGGCTATAACCCATCGTTTTTGTCATTTCGTCATTTTTTTCAAATCCTCAAAAATGATGAAAAACGGCGCGCTATAGTATGCCGTACGATATGGGCTATAGCCCACGGTCCAAAATGACGAGAAACGAGGCTAACTTTTTTTTTCAAAATTTCAAAAAACATGGGCTATAACCCATCGTTTTTGTCATTTCGTCATTTTTTTCAAATCCTCAAAAATGATGAAAAACGGCGCGCTATAGTATGCCGTACGATATGGGCTATAGCCCACGGTCCAAAATGATGAGAAACGAGGCTAACTTTTTTTTTCAAAATTTCAAAAAACATGGGCTATAACCCATCGTTTTTGTCATTTCGTCATTTTTTTCAAATCCTCAAAAATGATGAAAAACGGCGCGCTATAGTATGCCGTACGATATGGGCTATAGCCCACGGTCCAAAATGATGAGAAACGAGGCTAACTTTTTTTTTCAAAATTTCAAAAAACATGGGCTATAACCCATCGTTTTTGTCATTTCGTCATTTTTTTCAAATCCTCAAAAATGATGAAAAACGGCGCGCTATAGTATGCCGTACGATATGGGCTATAGCCCACGGTCCAAAATGATGAGAAACGAGGCTAACTTTTTTTTTCAAAATTTCAAAAAACATGGGCTATAACCCATCGTTTTTGTCATTTCGTCATTTTTTTCAAATCCTCAAAAATGATGAAAAACGGCGCGCTATAGTATGCCGTACGATATGGGCTATAGCCCACGGTCCAAAATGATGAGAAACGAGGCTAACTTTTTTTTCAAAATTTCAAAAAACATGGGCTATAACCCATCGTTTTTGTCATTTCGTCATTTTTTTCAAATCCTCAAAAATGATGAAAAACGGCGCGCTATAGTATGCCGTACGATATGGGCTATAGCCCACGGTCCAAAATGATGAGAAACGAGGCTAACTTTCTTTTTGAAAATTTCAAAAAACATGGGCTATAACCCATCGTTTTTGTCATTTCGTATTTTTTTTCAAATCCTCAAAAATGATGAAAAACGGCGCGCTATAGTATGCCGTACGATATGGGCTATAGCCCACGGTCCAAAATGACGAGAAACGAGGCTAACGTTTTTTTTCAAAATTTCAAAAAACATGGGCTATAACCCATCGTTTTTGTCATTTCGTCATTTTTTTCAAATCCTCAAAAATGATGAAAAACGGCGCGCTATAGTATGCCGTACGATATGGGCTATAGCCCACGGTCCAAAATGATGAGAAACGAGGCTAACTTTTTTTTCAAAATTTCAAAAAACATGGGCTATAACCCATCGTTTTTGTCATTTCGTCATTTTTTTCAAATCCTCAAAAATGATGAAAAACGGCGCGCTATAGTATGCCGTACGATATGGGCTATAGCCCACGGTCCAAAATGATGAGAAACGAGGCTAACTTTCTTTTTGAAAATTTCAAAAAACATGGGCTATAACCCATCGTTTTTGTCATTTCGTATTTTTTTTCAAATCCTCAAAAATGATGAAAAACGGCGCGCTATAGTATGCCGTACGATATGGGCTATAGCCCACGGTCCAAAATGACGAGAAACGAGGCTAACGTTTTTTTTCAAAATTTCAAAAAACATGGGCTATAACCCATCGTTTTTGTCATTTCGTCATTTTTTTCAAATCCTCAAAAATGATGAAAAACGGCGCGCTATAGTATGCCGTACGATATGGGCTATAGCCCACGGTCCAAAATGACGAGAAACGAGGCTAACTTTTTTTTTCAAAATTTCAAAAAACATGGGCTATAACCCATCGTTTTTGTCATTTCGTCATTTTTTTCAAATCCTCAAAAATGATGAAAAACGGCGCGCTATAGTATGCCGTACGATATGGGCTATAGCCCACGGTCCAAAATGATGAGAAACGAGGCTAACTTTTTTTTTCAAAATTTCAAAAAACATGGGCTATAACCCATCGTTTTTGTCATTTCGTCATTTTTTCAAATCCTCAAAAATGATGAAAAACGGCGCGCTATAGTATGCCGTACGATATGGGCTATAGCCCACGGTCCAAAATGATGAGAAACGAGGCTAACTTTTTTTTTCAAAATTTCAAAAAACATGGGCTATAACCCATCGTTTTTGTCATTTCGTCATTTTTTTCAAATCCTCAAAAATGATGAAAAACGGCGCGCTATAGTATGCCGTACGATATGGGCTATAGCCCACGGTCCAAAATGACGAGAAACGAGGCTAACTTTTTTTTTCAAAATTTCAAAAAACATGGGCTATAACCCATCGTTTTTGTCATTTCGTCATTTTTTTCAAATCCTCAAAAATGATGAAAAACGGCGCGCTATAGTATGCCGTACGATATGGGCTATAGCCCACGGTCCAAAATGATGAGAAACGAGGCTAACTTTTTTTTTCAAAATTTCAAAAAACATGGGCTATAACCCATCGTTTTTGTAATTTCGTAATTTTTTTCAAATCCTCAAAAATGATGAAAAACGGCGCGCTATAGTATGCCGTACGATATGGGCTATAGCCCACGGTCCAAAATGATGAGAAACGAGGCTAACTTTTTTTTTCAAAATTTCAAAAAACATGGGCTATAACCCATCGTTTTTGTCATTTCGTCATTTTTTTCAAATCCTCAAAAATGATGAAAAACGGCGCGCTATAGTATGCCGTACGATATGGGCTATAGCCCACGGTCCAAAATGATGAGAAACGAGGCTAACTTTCTTTTTGAAAATTTCAAAAAACATGGGCTATAACCCATCGTTTTTGTCATTTCGTATTTTTTTTCAAATCCTCAAAAATGATGAAAAACGGCGCGCTATAGTATGCCGTACGATATGGGCTATAGCCCACGGTCCAAAATGACGAGAAACGAGGCTAACGTTTTTTTTCAAAATTTCAAAAAACATGGGCTATAACCCATCGTTTTTGTCATTTCGTCATTTTTTTCAAATCCTCAAAAATGATGAAAAACGGCGCGCTATAGTATGCCGTACGATATGGGCTATAGCCCACGGTCCAAAATGATGAGAAACGAGGCTAACTTTTTTTTTCAAAATTTCAAAAAACATGGGCTATAACCCATCGTTTTTGTCATTTCGTAATTTTTTTCAAATCCTCAAAAATGATGAAAAACGGCGCGCTATAGTATGCCGTACGATATGGGCTATAGCCCACGGTCCAAAATGATGAGAAACGAGGCTAACTTTTTTTTTCAAAATTTCAAAAAACATGGGCTATAACCCATCGTTTTTGTCATTTCGTCATTTTTTTCAAATCCTCAAAAATGATGAAAAACGGCGCGCTATAGTATGCCGTACGATATGGGCTATAGCCCACGGTCCAAAATGATGAGAAACGAGGCTAACTTTCTTTTGAAAATTTCAAAAAACATGGGCTATAACCCATCGTTTTTGTCATTTCGTATTTTTTTTCAAATCCTCAAAAATGATGAAAAACGGCGCGCTATAGTATGCCGTACGATATGGGCTATAGCCCACGGTCCAAAATGACGAGAAACGAGGCTAACGTTTTTTTTCAAAATTTCAAAAAACATGGGCTATAACCCATCGTTTTTGTCATTTCGTCATTTTTTTCAAATCCTCAAAAATGATGAAAAACGGCGCGCTATAGTATGCCGTACGATATGGGCTATAGCCCACGGTCCAAAATGACGAGAAACGAGGCTAACTTTTTTTTTCAAAATTTCAAAAAACATGGGCTATAACCCATCGTTTTTGTCATTTCGTCATTTTTTTCAAATCCTCAAAAATGATGAAAAACGGCGCGCTATAGTATGCCGTACGATATGGGCTATAGCCCACGGTCCAAAATGATGAGAAACGAGGCTAACTTTTTTTTTCAAAATTCAAAAAACATGGGCTATAACCCATCGTTTTTGTCATTTCGTCATTTTTCAAATCCTCAAAAATGATGAAAAACGGCGCGCTATAGTATGCCGTACGATATGGGCTATAGCCCACGGTCCAAAATGATGAGAAACGAGGCTAACTTTTTTTTTCAAAATTTCAAAAAACATGGGCTATAACCCATCGTTTTTGTCATTTCGTCATTTTTTTCAAATCCTCAAAAATGATGAAAAACGGCACGCTATAGTATGCCGTACGATATGGGCTATAGCCCACGGCCCAAAATGACGAGAAACGAGGCTAACTTTTTTTTTCAAAATTTCAAAAAACATGGGCTATAACCCATCGTTTTTGTCATTTCGTCATTTTTTCAAATCCTCAAAAATGATGAAAAACGGCGCGCTATAGTATGCCGTACGATATGGGCTATAGCCCACGGTCCAAAATGATGAGAAACGAGGCTAACTTTTTTTTTCAAAATTTCAAAAAACATGGGCTATAACCCATCGTTTTTGTCATTTCGTCATTTTTTTCAAATCCTCTAAAATGATGAAAAACGGCGCGCTATAGTATGCCGTACGATATGGGCTATAGCCCACGGTCCAAAATGATGAGAAACGAGGCTAACTTTTTTTTTCAAAATTTCAAAAAACATGGGCTATAACCCATCGTTTTTGTCATTTCGTCATTTTTTTCAAATCCTCAAAAATGATGAAAAACGGCGCGCTATAGTATGCCGTACGATATGGGCTATAGCCCACGGTCCAAAATGATGAGAAACGAGGCTAACTTTTTTTTTCAAAATTTCAAAAAACATGGGCTATAACCCATCGTTTTTGTCATTTCGTCATTTTTTTCAAATCCTCAAAAATGATGAAAAACGGCGCGCTATAGTATGCCGTACGATATGGGCTATAGCCCACGGTCCAAAATGATGAGAAACGAGGCTAACTTTTTTTTTCAAAATTTCAAAAAACATGGGCTATAACCCATCGTTTTTGTCATTTCGTCATTTTTTTCAAATCCTCAAAAATGATGAAAAACGGCGCACTATAGTATGCCGTACGATATGGGCTATAGCCCACGGTCCAAAATGATGAGAAACGAGGCTAACTTTTTTTTTCAAAATTTCAAAAAACATGGGCTATAACCCATCGTTTTTGTCATTTCGTCATTTTTTTCAAATCCTCAAAAATGATGAAAAACGGCGCGCTATAGTATGCCGTACGATATGGGCTATAGCCCACGGTCCAAAATGATGAGAAACGAGGCTAACTTTTTTTTTCAAAATTTCAAAAAACATGGGCTATAACCCATCGTTTTTGTCATTTCGTCATTTTTTTCAAATCCTCAAAAATGATGAAAAACAGCGCGCTATAGTATGCCGTACGATATGGGCTATAGCCCACGGTCCAAAATGATGAGAAACGAGGCTAACTTTTTTTTTCAAAATTTCAAAAAACATGGGCTATAACCCATCGTTTTTGTCATTTCGTCATTTTTTTCAAATCCTCAAAAATGATGAAAAACGGCGCGCTATAGTATGCCGTACGATATGGGCTATAGCCCACGGTCCAAAATGACGAGAAACGAGGCTAACTTTTTTTTTCAAAATTTCAAAAAACATGGGCTATAACCCATCGTTTTTGTCATTTCGTCATTTTTTTCAAATCCTCAAAAATGATGAAAAACGGCGCGCTATAGTATGCCGTACGATATGGGCTATAGCCCACGGTCCAAAATGATGAGAAACGAGGCTAACTTTTTTTTTCAAAATTTCAAAAAACATGGGCTATAACCCATCGTTTTTGTAATTTCGTCATTTTTTTCAAATCCTCAAAAATGATGAAAAACGGCGCGCTATAGTATGCCGTACGATATGGGCTATAGCCCACGGTCCAAAATGATGAGAAACGAGGCTAACTTTTTTTTTCAAAATTTCAAAAAACATGGGCTATAACCCATCGTTTTTGTCATTTCGTCATTTTTTTCAAATCCTCAAAAATGATGAAAAACGGCGTGCTGTAGTATGCCGTACGATATGGGCTATAGCCCATGGTCCAAAATGATGAGAAACGAGGATAACTTTTTTTTTCAAAATTTCAAAAAACATGGGCTATAACCCATCGTTATTTTCATTTTTTCAAATCCTCAAAGCAAGCAGTCAGTATACAGACAGTTGGTTCTCAGAATTGTATCTTTTATTTGAACTGCACTGAATGCTAAATGTTCACCTTGTACAAGAAACAAATACAAATACTCACACTAAAAACAAAACATACTGCTGGCTGCCTTTCTGCTATCGTTGGGACACTAAGGGCTAATGTGCACCTCGTCGCACGGCAGCGTCGCTCGGCTGAAGAAAAAGAAAAACGGGAATCCCGTTGTTTTTTGCCGGGTGGCACGGTCGTGTGACAATAAAGCGCAACATGGAGTTTTGCTATTGCTCTTACAGAGTACAGGATATGCCCCAAAGAACCTGGCCTTCGATAGAACAAATAAAATATAAGTAGGAGAGAAATAGAGAGGGAGAGAGAAAGAGAGAGAGAGAGGGTGGATCACATAGGACTATGGTTATAGGAACATTTAACTAGGCAATACAAATCTAACAGGACTTTTCAAAACTTTGTTTTAAACACCAAAAACATGGGATGGTCTTGTATATAAAAATACCACAATGGAGTAGATGAGGGAAGAGAGAAAGTATCCAGACTACTACCCAAATTATTAATTTCTTTTTTTTTTTCCTTTTTTTTCTTTTTTCCTCGAGACAAAATTTTGGGAATAAACAATAATCTGCAAAAAGGGTGTTTTCCTGAGTCATTAAGGAATGAAGTCTGCTTTAACCCTTTCCTGTTCGTGAAGTTACGCGGCGCACGCCGCCGCCCAAGGGAGGAGGGAGTCGCAATCTGGCGCGGCTCTGGCTGATCGATATACGGGAAAGTCAGAAACGTTGTCCTACTGTCGTCGGCAGAAATGTTCCGTCAGCACGCGGATAGGAAAGAGCGATGCGGTGTCCTCTTGCGACGAGGGGAGTGCTGGCGGCACGCTTTGACCCTCCTCCTTCTTTTTCTCTTTGTGACATTTCACAAAAAAAAGTTATACATTTCTTAATATAATATTGTAGTGAATTATTATTATTATTATTATTATTATTATTAGACAGTTCTGTCACCTCATCTCTCAGAGCGATTACCTCCCCTTCTAACTTCACACGAAACCCAAACGTCAGGTAACAACTACATTCAAATACACATACAGAGCGATTGTTTGTGAGGGCTCAGCGATACTGGATTCATTTCAGTACACAACGGTGCTTCTATGGAGATGTTCTTGGCTAAGCATTGCAACAACAATGTTCCGTGATCTCAGTGATCTCAGTGACCCCCCCCCACCCCAACACACAGCATGACAGCGCCCTCTGTGGGTATCTTTCTGTAAAATCGCCATCCATGTAAACACCATACCGACATCGCCAGGAAAGGGTTAAAACTCACTCTTTAGATTACGTGAGCAATCTTTTGTCCTTTTCCTTTGTTCACGGTGTGTCCGATGAATGATAAATACATGACAAGTCCACAGACGCTCTTGCCTTATCTCCGCGTCGTACATACTGAAGATTGAGAGGGGGAAAAATATTCTCTTCTGAGGCGTCAATACAGAATGGACAGATCAGAGCTACATTTACAAACATCGGTTACATGAGGAGGGGTCTCAAAGTGGGGGTGGGGGGGGGGGGAGGGGGGGTAAAGGTCAGGTGATAGGGGCGTTGGAGGGGAGGGCGGTATAAGGTCCAGTAGCACATGATGTTAAAGTTTATTTTTTCTTCTCTCTTGTTCTCCCATTGGTGTGACGAGGGTTGGGCTTAATTTTTTTTATTTCCTGTGAGCTCTGCTGGGGTGTGTGTGTGTGTGTGTGTGTGTGTGTGTGTGTGTGTGTGTGTGTGTGGTTGGGAGGGGGTGCAGGCCAGAGTCTCATTGCGCGGCTGGCAAGTCGACCCCTCTCCCCCTCGAAAGCCACTCAGAACACTATAGACTCTGGAGGACAGACATGTTCCAGGGGAAAAACAAAAAGAAACATCATGATCATCATCATCATCATCATCAGAGTGAAGTTGGTACTGAACCCAAAAATAGACAGAGAGAGAATAAAAACAAAAATGGTAAAGAGTTTAAATTCCTCCGCCGGGGGGGGGGGAACACTTCCGCTCGGTCCGCCATGTTTTTGCTGAGTGAGTGAGTGACAGGGCAGCCCGCCTTTTTGTGTATTCACGGTCTCTTGGTCCCAGTTGCGGTGGGGTTGGTGTGTGTTTGTGTGTGTGTGTGTGTGTGTGTGTGTGTGGATGACGGTGGGGTTGCCTTCGCTTGGTCTGTCAGTGGGTGTAGTTTTCTTTGGGGTGGGGGGGGGGGGGGGATGCATGTGAGTGACGTCGTTGCGGGGCGCTTTACGGGGGTCCTCCAGCCTGTCTGCTTGCTATTGCTCGGTGAGGTGCTCTCTGGTCTCACCGTGTTTGGAGGGCTGGTTGGGCGACGGGGCCTGGGACGGGTGCGTGCCAGAGGGCAGGGTGTGGGCGATGGGCACGCCCCCTGGCACCATGCCCTCCAGCGCTCCTGGCATCATGCCGCCAGGCGCCACTCCCACCACGCCGGGAGGGTACCTGGAGGAGGAGGAGGACAACTGGGGGGTTAGTTAGTTCAACCCTCAGCTCTGTGGCTTCCCTTTAGTGAGACAATCCAAAGGGAAGCACGCACGTCTCAGACATATTCTACAGGTGCTGAATAAAAAAAAAATATATAATATATATAATATGTACAGTGTAAAAGGAAGGCAGTCCACGCACTGATCCGGAGCTCCCAGGCACATTATTTTCAGATAATAAATATAATAACGTTTCGACCCTTGTGGGTCTTCGTAAGTACCTGACGAAGACCCACACGGGTCGAAACATTGGATTTCTACTCTGCAAATAAAGTGCATGGGAGCTCAAGATCTGTGTAGGATTATTATTGCGATATAATTGTATCTATTTTGGATTTTTTTTTTTTAAACTTCACCCCTGGAGTACAAGTGGGTAAGTCATTTCCATGATATCCTGATATCCAACAATCCCTGACGATATCTAGTCACAGTCATATCACAATATCAATATGATAGCCCCAGTCCAGACACCAGCAGCACCAGAGGAAGGAAAAAGGCAGCTTGTGGCCGACGTCAGTTATTAACCCATTTAAATCAACTGTATCATTTTAGATTTGGCTATTCAAAAATGGCAAAATATACAAGCTCATAGCGTGTCACTTTGTGCCATGCTGTATACTATATATAAGTATAACTCAAATCTTTGCTTCTCTGCGTCCCTGGAACTATTTTTCTTTTAGATGGTTGGTTGTGGTTGGCGGCCAAATACATATAATTTTGGAGAACATGAAAAAGAACCACTGACATACGTGTAGCAACATACGTTTTTCATAAAAACTGTTTGGACTCGGGTCTCAATGGGTTAACTTAATGACGTCTACAGCCAAATTCATACTTCGTGGTATGACGGTGTCGCTCGCCAAAAACACAGCCAGTTCCTTTTGGCAAGCGACGCCATCGTGCAACGGAGTATACCGTAAATGTAGCTTAACCCACATCCCCTTCACCACGAGAGGCTGGACTCTCTCCACACACACACACTACATCACAGTGTCTGAAACACACACAATGTTCTGGGAGTGTAACTATAATACACAGCGTTCAAACAAAAGAAGAAGGGGGGAAAAAGCAAAAGGGAGCCAAATATTGCGTGGTTTTTTAACCCAACAGCTCGCGCCCCATTCAACCGCGACGAGGGAAACCCCAAAGAGAGGCCATGACTCCATCCGAGTGAATGGACCCAGAAGACTGAATGTCACCACACCATGCTTATGCAACACTCCAAACCCACACTGGGCCTATCTCTATAGCAGTCGGCTAAATGAGAAGTGTGTCAGGGGTTGCGTAGGGGTCCACAGAGAGGGGGTAGGGGTGGGGAGGGTATTAGGGGGAGAGACATAATCGACACACAGCAGAACCAGGGGGTGAAGAAGGGGTCTATGATCCAGGTCCTGGATTGGTCGTATTTACCTGCTTTTCTGATCTAGGCATTAATTTGGCCCTGGGGGACACCGGTTGTTAGGGCTGGTAGAGTTTGATGTTGAACTTGGCTGTGTGTGAGAAGAAGCACATGCTGAGATCAGGAAGCGCCCACAGAGGCACATCGCGGTGGGCTAGCCAAGCGCTCGCCCTAGCGGCTAGCGCTCTACGCAGAGGCACGCCGCGGTGGGCTAGCGCTAGCCTATATCGCTCGCAATAGCGGCTATCGCTCTACATAGAGGCACGGCGCGGTGGGCTAGCGCTCGCCCTAGCGGCTACACAGAGACACGCGGTGGGCTAGCACCAGCCCTATATCGGCTAGCGCTCTACATAGTGGAATCATTGGGTCAAGTCAAACCCTAGAGCCCTATAGTTTCCCAAACGGACCACATTTTATGGGTCGCGAGACACGAGTAAATATCTCCTTGTTTCCGTTTCCTACATTAAAAATAAATAAAAACAAAAAATGTGTATGTACAATCTCAAATCTCATTAACAAAAAATGTACACAGAAAAATCACAACTTTCATCAACTAAGAACAATTCCAACATGTTTCATGAATAAAATGGAAATAATCAAATATTTTCCATAACTAAGTAAATAAAACATCTAAGAAGTAGTGGAATAGCAGATCTACAAGCTCATAACGCTGCGCGAAGCGACACGTTGCACAGTAGATGTGCTACTTTCACCAGTTTGGGTCCCGTTTTGGGCAAACCGTCTCATTTCTCTTTTGAGTCTTGAGCTAAAACGTTTGGAAAGCACTGCTCTGGAGTCTTCAAAGCCGAATACTGATATCCTTTTAGTTCGTTTGTTTTAACTGAGGATATTGAGCGAAGCAAAGCGAAGAATATAGGCTTTATAAACCAAATGAAAAATGGACACAAGAGATTAGTATGGAATGAAGAGAGCGTTTGTTAGGCATGTGGATGAGAGGAACGGCACATCCATTAAAGATGCTACATCTATAGAGTTTTATTCTAACAGTGAGCCTTTGGGAATGATACTGTATGAGAATAAAACGTGGAAAATGACTACACCGATGTGCGAGTCATTGTGACAGCACGTTTAAATGTTAGTATTAAAGACCCCCCAACTGTCACTGTGCCATTGTGACAAACCTATATAGCGACCCGCTTGGGGGACGTACGTGTTCATTTGATCTATAGTTCGGGGAGTTTCACAAAACCCTGAACTATTCAGACTCCTCCAGGACATGAGGAGAAACATCTCACAAGAAATCGACTCAAGGAGGAGGGCTGTAAAAAAGTCATTATCACAATTAATTTAACCACTTAAGCTTTAGATGTCGCGGTAGCCTGGCGAGCTTGAAGATCGGCATATTTTTAGAACAAAATCCATCTATAATGACATGCCCAAAATAGGGCTGCCAGGTGCCAAGTGATTAATGATGATGTACAACTACATGGAAAACCTAAAGCAGGCTAGCTTTCAATTTAAAAAAAAGGCTTCTTTATACGAAAAGAAAAGGTGACACATTATATTGAAACGGCTGAAGAAATGTACATGTTATGTCCTGCCTTACCTGTAGGCGGCGCCATTTAGCTCAGGGTGGACCCCTGGTTGTTCCATGACCCCCCATGGTGCTGTGGTGATGAAGAACTCCTTGTTGACGCAGTTTCTTAGGCTGTCAGGGATACGGCCTGGAAGAGAAATTAATAATTACAGTAAATATCATTAGTACGGCAATAATAACAAAGAAACAAAGAAATAAATAGCTTTATGAAACATAAACAAATAAAATGATAATATAAGTAAAAAAACATTTAAACATAGATAGATGAGGAAGGCATGTTTTGAGGGTGGTTTTATCCCATTAAAACCGGGAAAGCATCTGTAATTTATAGATTAGCTAAAAAGCATTATTTTATACTTGGCTATTCAAATAATATCGGCCTCTCAGATGTTAAATGGGTTCAAATTGACATAAGAGAGGCTGAGGGCTGCATTGATGCGAGTCGGGAGTGAGTTTCACAACATATATCCCATCAAATCATCCCCCAAGAGAAAGAACACAACCCACACAGCAAACACATTATTACGTTATCCATGTCAGATTCTAGCGACATGAATCTCACACACTCACAATAATAACAACGATGCCAGAGCAAGACGATGAAAGAACCAGAAAGGACACTTGTATGCAAATGCGTCGCGGCCTGACAAACATATCTTGACTTTGGGGCTGCAGCACAGAACCGCAAATTAACATCATTTATCTGTGGATGTTATCTGGAAGGCCAGAGCCTCTGGGCTGTGTTTGGTGACGGGGACGGGGGACGGGGGGGTGGGGGGGCCTTAATGATGACATCTATTAAGAGCCCCAGATTTAATAAGGACTGCCCAGGGCCTATTGAAGTGGAAATATGACATCTGGGCGAGCAGAAGATGTGCATCTGATCAGATAAAACAGTTTGGGGGGGGGGGGGGGGGGTTGAACCGATAAGGGGTGATTTGATAGAATATGTTGATGAGCATTTTAAGCCATCTGTGTGAAACTGTTTAAAATAAAAGTTATCCTCGTTTCTCATCATTTTGGACCGTGGGCTATAGCCCATATCGTACGGCATACTATAGCGCGCCGTTTTTCATCATTTTTGAGGATTTGAAAAAAATGACGAAATTACAAAAACGATGGGTTATAGCCCATGTTTTTTGAAATTTTGAAAAAAAAAGTTAGCCTCGTTTCTCATCATTTTGGACCATGGGCTATAGCCCATATCGTACGGCATACTATAGCACGCCGTTTTTCATCATTTTTGAGGATTTGAAAAAAATGACGAAATTACAAAAACGATGGGTTATAGCCCATGTTTTTTGAAATTTTGGAAAAAAAAGTTAGCCTCGTTTCTCATCATTTTGGACCGTGGGCTATAGCCCATATCGTACGGCATACTATAGCGCGCCGTTTTTCATCATTTTTGAAGATTTGAAAAAAATGACGAAATGACAAAAACGATGGGTTATAGCCCATGTTTTTTGAAATTTTGAAAAAAAAGGTTATCCTCGTTTCTCATAATTTTGGACCATGGGCTATATAGCCCATATCGTACGGCATACTGTATTTCCTGTCCTGCTATTTGAGAGAAAAACCTGAACTCTAAACCCTGACGTCCCTGATTTTGGACATACGCGTATAGTTCGCATATAGTTCGCATATAGTTCACAACGCGTCACAGTGCAACGCAGCGTGAGCTCGCAGGCCAGCTATTTCCACCGTGTGATGCCGTCGTATGTACATTCATCCATCCATCCATCCATCTTCAACCGCTTATACTATACATAATTGGGTCGCGGGGGTAACAGTTCCAACAGAGATTTCCAGTCATTAGTAATAGTGCTGTAACCATCCCGAGGCGTTCCCCAGGCCAGTGTAGAGATCTAATCCCCCCCGTCTGGTCCTTGGACTGCCACGGGGTCTCTTCCCAGTGGGCCGTGCAGCGAGGACCTCCCTAGGGAGACGCTCGGGAGGCATCCTAACGCGATCTTATTCTTTCGGTCATGACCCACACACACAGGCATGGATGTTGGGTCAGGTGAGTGCGTACCGGTGATGGCTCTCCGGATCTCCGTGGCGGCTGCCTCCCTCATCTCCAGAGAAGCCTGCTCGCTGTACCAGGCTGTGTGTGGTGTGCAGATCAGGTTGGGGGCGTCTTTCAGGGGACCCTGGGAAAACCTGAGGAGACAGAGAGAGAGAGAGAGAGAGAGAGAGAGAGAGAGACAGAGAGAGAGAGAGCGAGAGAGAGAGAGACTATTTGATACACGTCCCACAATTTGATTGCCTCTAGTTTTCAAAAGTCAAAAGTGCGGTTTTACATTTGTCTTTTTTCCAATGGCGGTGAACAAAGCAGGGATGGCCGTTATTATGACAGGACAGCATTCAGTGTGTGCGTGCGTGAGCGTGAGTGCACTCACGTGAAGGGCTCCGTCTCGTGCACGTCCAGGGCGGCTCCACGTATCCTGCCCTCCTTCAGGGCCTGGGCGAGGGCCTTCTCGTCCACCAGACCTCCCCGCGCTGCGTTCACCAGGAAAGCCCCCTGACGCATCTGTGGTACCACACACACACACACACACACACACACACACACACACACACACACACACACACACACACACACACACACGCAAACACAGATACAGTCGGTTAGTCGCAGATCAAAGACCAAAGGCAGTAAAGGGAACATGAAGGCAAGCTGTGTGTGTGTGTGTGTGTGTGTGTGTGTGTGTGTGTGTGTGTGTGTGTGTGTGTGTGTGTGTGTGTGTGTGTGTGTGTGTGTGTGTGCGTGTGTGTGTGTGTGTGTGTGCCAGAGACCGCGAGCCTCGTCACTGCCAATTTTCCTCCGTTTGATCTGAAATGGGACATCAATCTCAGAGTTATTGCTGGTGTTCTCTCTCTCCGTGGGCTGCGTTTGAGGGTCTTAACACGTGTTATAGCGGAAAAAATAATACATTCTAGCCTCTGCTGAAAAGGTCTTTGATAGACGGGCAGGTAGGAAGGAAGGAAAGAACAACAGACAACAACTGGCCAGGAGGTTGTCAGATCTGGGATAGAGTGAGTCTTAGCCTAACAAAAATAAATAAAAAAGTCACACCCGTGTGCACTGAGTGGTGCAACTCCCCGCCCCCGTCTCTCTCTCTCTGTTTCTGGCACAACAGCGCCCCTACTGGTACTCATAGTCATACCACTGGTGCTCATAGTCACATAGGTAGGTTAACGTCACATAGGTGGGTTAACGTCACATAGGTGAACATGGACATTGCTGTTCCTTGGAGTGGTTGCACCACTCAAAAAGAAAACCCACAAGATGAAATGAAGGTTGAGCTGATAAGACAAACCTGCGCATAAAAAAAGAAGGGAAAAAAAAGAAAAAGAAAAATGAGTAGCAGGGAACAAAAAAAAAGAAATCAAAAATCAAATGACTACGCTCAGAAGAAAGTAATCCCTTAATCTTGACAAAAGCTGAAATCCAGGGCAAGTAAAGCCCTTGCGCTGCCAGGCAGTCTTTTATTAGGCATAGCATTATTTATTTATCTATATATTTTTTTGTTTGTGTGTGTGTGTGTGTGTGTGTGTGTGTGTGTGTGATACAAACACACACACGCATATATACGCATGCACGCACAAATACAAACACAGCTCCACTTCACTTCACTTCAGCTAAGAACCGCTGTCTTTCTTTCTTTTTTTCTGGATGCGGTAGAAGAGAAGAGCACTCTTTAATTTTAGAAGTTAAAGAGGCAGCTGGGGATCTCTGGCTTTGGAGAAGAAACAGAGTTAACTAGGTTAAGCCATTTTGGGCGCGGGAACCCCTTTTGGTGTCAGCATCATGTTATGCTTTAGCTACTGAAAAATAGCAGATCTACAAGCTCATAGCGCGCCACCGAGTGGCGCGCTACGAGCTTGTAGGTCTGCTATTTGACAACGACTTGACATAGAAACATAGATTTTTCAAAAAACTGTCAGGATGTAGAAGACATTTTTAGAATCTGATCTCAGGTCAGAATGGGTTAAGCCATTATCCTACTCCCCCTCCTTTTGCTCTTCACTGAGCACAATCTGACAGTGCCAACATCAACCAGAGAGAAGAGAGAGAGACAAAGACAGAGAGAGAGAGAGAGAGAGAGAGAGAGAGAGGAGGGGGGGGTCAGATGCAAACATGCAGAGATTTGGGAAGACGGGATCTACATTAAACGTTGCTGTCTGTCGGGCACCAACCTTTGTAAATCTCCACATTTCAGCGTTTAATCATTTCAGTAAATCATCGCCCTTCTTTGTCGACAGCGCCACGCAAAAGTTTGCGAACATAATCCGATCGGCATGAAGCTCCCACCGCATCGGAAGCGGTTAAGTGTGTTGTTCTTTTTTTTTATCGATATTGAACCAATAAAAAGCATTAAAAGAGCAATGTGACCAAATAACAACAACACCGGATCCATTTGGAAAACGGGTTCTTCTCACGGATTAGGACAGTGCTGCTTAACCCGCGGCCCGGGGGCCACATGCGGCCCCTGCTTAATGTATATTAATGGTCATACCAATACAAATATAATTAGTTATTTTCATTGTTTTGAACAAACGATTGATAGGACATACTGACATTTTGGCCTATGAGCCATCACGGGAACCCCTTTTGGTGTATTAAGCATTACGTTATACTTTAGCTTTAGCTATTGAAAACCCTGTGCCGTGCTACGAGATCTACGTAGATCTGCTATTTTCTTTCAATCTTGAAAATGTGGCGCAAATCTTTTAATATCATATTCTTTCAGAGCGAACGTTTTTAACTCAAATCTTTGCTTCTGGGGGGTGGGGGGGTGTGTCCCTCCCTGGAACAACTTTTCAGATGGGGGTCGTGGCCAATTACATATAATTATTTGGGTCCTTGACATGAAATAGTTTGACAACCACTGACATAAAAACATTCAGAAAGCTGTTTCAAAGGACATTTGTAGAATCTGGTCTCAGTATAGCCCTAGTTTAGCACATAAAAGGTCTCCACCATCCGGCAGCCATGAAGGATGAAACTAGACATGTTTGTGGTTGCTTAATGTTGTTGTTATTTTTTTGCGCTCATGCAATTCGCCCCCCTCGCCTGCAGGTGTCACCAGCGGCAGCAACGAGAGTACGACGATGAAGATGATGATGAAGTTATTGACTCAGAGGAGAGAGAGAGAGAGAGAGAGAGAGAGAGAGAGAGGGGTAAGCATGCCCGCTCCCCGCAGCGCTCTCAGCGCCCCGCTGCGCAGCCCAGTCGATATATTTGCTGTAGCCACGGGCTGGTGCGGGCTGGCGCTAATTGCATTTGACAGAGCAGAGGAATGAATTTGTCTCCAGCCTTGGTGGAAGCTTAAGATAAAAAAAATAAAATAAAAAATATGCCGCGGAGGCAGCAAAGCTGTGCTACAGCATGCATTGTGTATCTCTCTCTCTCTCTCTGTGTGTTAATGTTCCATATTATTCTGAGCTTATACAGGAGCTCTCTAATACACCTGTTTGTTTACCTATTAAGACGGTGGTATTTAAGCATCAAGGTTAAGTAGAATGCTGGTGTTTCTCTGTGTGTGTGCGAGCGTGCGCGCGTGTGCGTACTTGCAACAGGTGCAAGTGATTTGCAACATCCCACAATGTAACATCCATCACGTACAGATGGACGTGAGGGAGGAGGAAAGATGTGATTGAGCTGCAAATGAGCCCGGGCCGCTCAGTGGATTATTAAACAATGGCTTCACGGAGCGCACGTGGTGTATTTAACCCATTCTGACCTGAGATCAGATTCATACGAGGTTTCCACTGGACACACACTGGTCTGATTAACCCATTCTGACCTGAGATCAGATTTAAAAAAATGTCAGTCGTTCTTTGATTTTTCAAAAATAGCAGACCTACAAGCTCGTAGCGCGCCACTCGGTGGCGCGCTATGAGCTTGTAGATCTGCTCCAGAAAAAAATGTAAATTTGCCATGAAAATGCTTCAATCTGGTGCACTTTGAGATCAAAATTAAGAAGCTAGGTGGGGGCCACATGTGGCCAGTAGCCCATGTAAGGGATACATGAAAAAAAAAAAATCTTCTCCCTGTGACGAGGCCCCCTCAGTGGTTGAGGCCCTAGGCGACCGCCTAGTTCGCCTATGCCTAGAACCGGCCCTGCAGGAACCACATGCAGAAGGAAGGCAGGAAGAAGCATGCAGTCTTAGGTGAACTTAAATACGCCGCCCAATTGGTCAGCTGACTGCCACATCAGCGAATGACATGTGGAGCCTTGCACACACTGAATACACCCACATAGTAATGCACCGTATTAACCCCTCGAGTATATGTATGCGCCCTTTAGCTCAGTATGAAACCGCTCGAGTAGACCTGCCTGAACTAACTCTGCAAGCTATACGTATCATTATTCAAATTCAAAAGCAGCAAAAATAGCAGATCTCTCTTCAAAACGATGCTGAAGTCATTGGCTACGTTTACACGGACAGTTAAATCCCCTTTTCATTCAGAATAAAAGTTAAATCCTATTAAAAGTTGTCATGTAAACACCTACAAAAACTTAAATTGGAATGAAAATGGCCAATCTGATTTAAACTTAGATCTGATGTAACTGACCGGTTTATTCCATTTTTAAATCCGATTGAAACAATTGTGGACTCATGTAAACACTCATTCGGAATGACCATTTCCCATGTAAACACGCAGCAAAAAACGTACTTCTGAATTAATTAATTCTGAGGTTTTCATTCTGAAGCCCTCATGTAACCGCAGCCATTGATGAGGTTGATGAGGTGGAGGTGGTTATGTTGGGTCGGGTGCGGCGGTACCAACCTGTTTGATGGTGAAGTCGTTGATGAGGTGGTGGTTGTGTTCGTTCAGGTTGCAGTGCAGTACCAACCTGTTTGATGGTGAAGTCGTTGATGAGGTGGTGGTTGTGTTCGTTCAGGTTGCAGTGCAGTACCAACCTGTTTGATGGTGAAGTCGTTGATGAGGTGGTGGTTGTGTTCGTTCAGGTTGCAGTGCAGGGACACACAGTCGCTCTGGTACAGCAGGTCCTGCAGCGTGTAGACGCGCTGCACGCCCAGCGAGCGCTCCAGGCCGTCCTGGAGGTACGGGTCGTAGAAGATCACGTTGAAGCCGAACACCTTGGCCCGCACGGCCACCGCCTGGCCCGAGCGCCCTGGAGAGAGAGAGAGAGAGAGAGAGAGAGAGAGAGAGAGAGGATGGAAAGGGTGACTTTTACCAATTACGAACGCCTTCTAAATCAATAGTTCTCACACTTGCACGATTTATTTAACCCATTCTGACCCGAGATCAGATTCATATGAGGTTTCCACTGGACACACGCACACATGTCTGATGAACCCATTCTGACCTGAGATCAGATTCTAAAAAAAAATGTCAGTCGTTCTTCGATTCATCAAAAATAGCAGACCTACAAGCTCGTAGCGCGCCACTCGGTGGCGCGCTATGAGCTTGTAGATCTGCTATTTTTCAATAGCTAAAGCATGACATGATGCTATAACACCAGAATGGGTTCCCGTTCAGAATGGGTTAAAAAGAAAAAGCTCAAAAATAGCAGATCTACAAGAATGTCAAATGTGTGTATACTATATCATATCATATATTGCAATGCAGCACAAAGTGACGCACTGTGAGCTTGTACATCCGATATTTATATTTTTATATAACACTTATACCATTATCACAATAGTACAATATCCAAAAATCACAGACAACATCCAGCCTAATATCATGATATGGATACAATATTGATACTAGGGATGTCCCGATCACGATTTTGGAGTCCCGATCCGATTCCGATCATTTTGAAAAATGACGAGATCGGCGCCGATTTCCGATCACGCGATCAATGAGTTCAACGCCACAGCTGATAAAAGGGTTTACCCGTTCTTATCTTTTCATAAACATATATAAAAATAAATATATATATATTTATGTATATAAAATATAAATAAATATATAAAATATATGCAGTATTATAATTGTTATACTGTATTTTGCTACCGTTAGCACGGCCCGTGGCGCACCATGCCAGACCGACATTTCGCTGCATGTTAAACCCTTTTGAACGTTTGAATCATTATGGCTGACATCTCCGCGCTGCATTCCTCCGTTACTGACTGACTGACGGCGCTTATTATAGAGAGCACGAACACACACGCAAACACAAACACACACACACACACACACACACACACACACACACACACACACACACACACACACATGTCATGGTCACGATGACGGCAGGCAACGCTCTCACTTTCACTTCAGTCTTTTATCCGTGCACTATCAAAGGGGCGTGTCATGACATGTTGCGCTGCCAAAGTGTTGAGTTCCGCGCGAGATTGACATCCGCACGGAGCGCCTAGCGCAGCCAGGCAGAATGCTGGAGGGAGGGAAAAATCACACGGCTTTCCCTTCAAGGGCACACAGCCTGCTGAAAGAATGAATGCAGCGGGAGGAGTGTGTGTGTGTGTGTGTGTGTGTGACTGTGTGTGTGTGTGTGTGTGTGTGTCTTTTCTTCCACCAGCGCCTTTGTACAACCAGTAGAATATTTACAGTACAGAAAAATGAAAATGAATGAGAGAGAAGCCTTGGAAAAGAAAGTCTCACACTGTGCCGTTTCACCTATAAAAGAGAGCTTTCTGTGCATGCGTGCGACGTGCGTGCGTGTGCGTGTGTGTGTGTGTGTGTGTGTGTGTGTGTGTGTGTGTGTGTGTGTGTGTGTGTGTGTGTGTGTGTGTGTGTGTGTGTGTGTGTGTGTGTGTGTGTGTGTGCGCGCGCTTGCGCGGGCGTGGTACACATGTACACCTCTATCAGCTGTTCCTTTTCATCTAGCCTATCTCTTCTTAAAACTTTATTGTTTTGACGTTTTTATCCTCGATTGTTTTAACCCATGAACACATTCCATGCGTTATGGTATAATTGACAAGATTGTTTGCATTGGACCTTTAGGGGCATAACGCCAAAGTATTTCTGCCTTTTATCCATGAAAATCCGCTTGAAAATAGTCCTGTGATTTGTTATTGAGCCCACAAAAAAGCCACTTCCGCGATCCGGGTCACAGACAAAGATCGTCTATACCCCTCCTATTCCATAATAATCATCTAACAACGGCGAATGAAACACATGGAACAAATAGCGGGTTTAGCGTATTACGCATGGAAAGACAATGGAATACATGTTGTGTATGGCAGGTTATGCGGTCAATGTGTTTAAGACCTGAGGCCGATTCCACAAAATGTCCTGTGGTTAGGGTTAGGGTTGCGTGTGTGTGTTTCCAGCAGGCTGCGTGTAGACAGACCCATTATGTGCAGCGTCACCAAGGAGGTCTCTCTCTCTCTCTCTCTCTCTCTCTCTCTCTCTCTCTCCACTGCTACTCGTCATGCTGCCAGGTGGAAACCTCGTATGTCCAAAGCAGTTACTTTCCAAGAAGTGGGGGGAACCCGGTCGGTGGTACCAGCGGATACAGTGTAGTTGTTATTTTAGTGGTACCAGCAGGTCCAGTGTAGTTGTTATTTTAGTGGTACCAGCAGGTCCAGTGTAGTTGTTATTTTAGTGGTACCAGCAGGTCCAGTGTAGTTGTTATTTTAGTGGTACCAGCAGGTCCAGTGTAGTTGTTATTTTAGTGGTACCAGCAGGTCCAGTGTAGTTGTTATTTTAGTGTACCAGCAGGTCCAGTGTAGTTGTTATTTTAGTCACAACAAGCTCTTATCAATGCTTTTCGTCTGTTAAATAATCATGAAAATCAATCCACAAGCAGCAACGCTCGCCCACTTCAACTTTCACTCGTGACAGAATGTCTCCGCGAAAACAGCAGATCTACAAGGTGGCGTCGCGTCACATCACATCCACCGCGGCGTGTCGTTGATCTTAGAGATCTGCTATTTCCGCGACTTCTTGCGTGACACACTAACTTGTCTTGTTTTGCGGCGAAAGGAAGGAAGGAAGTTATGGAGAAAAAAACCCACAAAACGTTTTGGAAAATAAAATATATCCGGAGATACGAGGTTTCCGAAGCCGACGGCAACGCTGCTCCAGACAATGGACAATGTGCTGGGCGGAGGAGGGGGGGGTGAGGGGGGGGTTCTCAATGCCAGGCCTTCAGTTTTGGGCACAGGGAGACTGGGCAGCTGTCTGGCTGGCGCCAGGGTGTGTGTGTGTGTGTGTGTGTGTGTGTGTGTGTGTGTGTGTGTGTGTGTGTGTGTGTAGGCCTGGGGGGTGCTGGGGGGGGGGTGATAGTAGGTGTATGTGGACATGAAGATAAGGCAGTACTTTGGAAAAGCTTCTGAGAGGAGAGAGAGAGAGAGAGAGAGAGAGAGAGAGAGAGAGAGAGAGAGCGAGCATCATTCAGTTCTGTGTCGTGACAGGATGAGGACACGCACACGCACACGCACACACACACACACACACACACACACACACACACACACACACACACACACACACACCTCTATGACAGGTGGGAAAGTGGGCAATTGCAGACACACTGTAAGTACACACAGACACACACACACACGCACACACACACACACAGACACACACACACATGCACGCAAGCACACACTCACACACACACACACACACACGGCTCGCTACCATGAAGGGCCCGATTATGGCAGGATAGGGTGGCAAGGGACCGAGACAGATAGAGAGAGAGAGAAGGGGGGGGGGGGGGGCTGCGAGACATAGCAAGAGTGTCGGGGCGAGAGAGAACAAGGCAGAATAATGGAGATATAATGGTGAGCATTAGAGAGAGAGGGAGATGAGAGGACAGGCTGCCCGCGGACACACACACACACACACACACACACACACACACACACACACACACACACACACACACACACACACACACACACACACACCCTTGAGATAATCTGTCGGACAGGCAGAGAGAGAGAGAGAGAGAGAGAGAGAGAGAGAGAGAGAGAGAGAGAGAGAGAGAGAGAGAGAGAGAGAGAGAGAGAGAGAGAGAGAGAGAGAGAGAGAGAGAGAGAGAGTCTTATCAGAGGCAGGAAAACAGAGGAGCACAGATGTGAGCGGAGAGAGAAAGGATATGAGACAAGGATGGAGGGCGAGAGAGAGAGAGGAGAGAGAGGTCTAAACAAACAAATATTCTTAGTTACGCGCCAGAGATTTTGCCTGTAAGTTTGTTTGTTTTTAATCATTCCTGTACTTATGTGTTTATTTGTATTTAATATTTATCTTTTTTCAGGAAATCCAGTATTATTATTCCTTCAATTATTATCATCAGAAACACAGTGTTTTTTGTGGGAAACGCAGTCTTTGCGGAACATGTCCCACCAACATTGTGATGCGTGTGCCTGTATGAGTGTCCGTCGCTTATTAACTGAAATCCATGATCTACAACAGGGATGGCCTGTAAAACACCAAAAAGGGCTTCCTTCCCGTCCTCTAAAAGTGACAGTTACAGATGCGTTCCAATAAGGTCTTAACCCATTTTGCGTGGGAACCCCTTTTGGTGTTAGCATTACGTTATGCTTTAGCTATTTAAAAATAGCAGATCTACAAGCTCATAGCGCGCCACCGAGTGGCGCGCTACGAGCTTGTAGGTCCGCTATTTTTGAAAAATCGAAGAACGACTGACATATAGAAACATTTTCAGAAAACTGTCATTTTTCAAACAGACATTTTTAGAATCTGATCTCAGGTCAGAATGGGTTAACGGGGGTCCTCCTCCTCCTCCTCAGTATAGCTCACCGAAGCCGATGAGTCCCAGGGTCTCTCCGCGGATGCGCGCGGCTCCGGACGCCACCTCGCGGATCTGCTCCACGCTCTGGACCCGCGTGCCCTCCCGGAGGGCCTGGTACAGCCAGGTGTTTCGCCGGTACAGGTTGAGGATGTGACACATGGTGGAGTCCGCCGTCTCCTCCACCGCCGCCGAGGGGATGTTACACACCGCGATGCCTGAGGGGGGACGCGCACACACACACACACACACGAGAACACACAATAACATCAAAACCTATGTTCGCTCGTTACCAGTAAAGCAACCTCCTGCATTATGTGCACATTCAAAACAGGTGGTACGCACGGGGCGTTGAGTGATATCAGTCAATGAGCACTTACAAACTCCAGCACTGCAAGGAATTTCTTGACAGGAAGTATAGCTCATAAAATGTCTATGGTGGATTTTTATGAAACAAACACTTTACAGATTGAAAGAGGATAATAACTTACATGAAGACAATGATTTATTTTTGAGTGGTGCAACCACTCCTACATCCAGCAATGTCCGTGTACCTGTTGTTTTTTATATGCAAATGAGGCATTATATAGGGAAATATGCAAAACATTTAAAATATTAAAAAGCTACTATACTGTGGAAGGGCTTATCATATATTAATTTACTTATATTTATCTTATATAAACAATTTACTATAGGTATAGTTTTGTTTTGCCCACTCAATTCATAATTAACATTCCAATTTTGGAGCTCTGGCTCATGGACTAAGAACCACAAAGAACTGAACCGGTTCCCATTGGGAATCAACCGGTGGAAAAGGGCTCTCTGTCTCTCTCTTGTTTACTTCATTGTGTTTTTTCCCCCTTTTGCTCTGTATCACCTGGCAGTGCATAATAAAGGCCTCTTTAAAATCAAAATCTCTCTCTCTCTTCATGTCTCCGTGTCTCCTCTGGACCTGGTTTCTTGTTCTCGTCTTTTATGTGAGACGCACACAACAGTTATCTTAAGTACCTCTCGGAGAGAGTCATATGGGGTCCAAGCCACTAGATGGCGCAGGCACACAGCCTAACATACACTCACGGAACAATTCCATTGGATCGTGAATTGTCGCTCATGGCGTGGTTATATCCCCACCCACCAGGTATATAACCTAAGGTCCGCCCTGAGGAACGTCATTCCTCGCTTTCTGTGCTATCGCATACACGTCTTAACAAAGAGAATCACCTTTCGGCTGTTGAAATATATTTTAAACTTTAAAACTAAACTTTAAAACTTTTAACTTTAAAATCAAAATCCCTCTCTTCATGTCTCCGTGTCTCCTGGTTTTTTGTTCTCGTCTTTTAAGTGAGACACACACACACACACACACACACACACACACACACACACACACACACACACATGTTCAACGATGTCCTTACTGACATTCCAGTCCACGTATTTTGTATACCGTAATTCTGTTTTAGCTCTGAACTGGAATTAAATCAAACAGAAAGATGCATGAGGTAAATGATCCTATAATCACGCCTCTGTGGATCTTAGCAGAAGCACTGAGCTCTGTACTGACTGACTCACGCACAGGAACATAAATATAGAAGTTAATAATAGATAACTCTCCTCAGTCTCCTGTCTTGGATGCACAGAACACCAGAGGTGTGCGTGTTCCATTTTACGCACTGCCGAACGTGCCGCGATTGGTGCCGCTTCTACCATATATATATATACGTTCTGAGTTATGATTTTAAACCCATTCAGGACGGGAACACTCTTTTGGTGTTTTAAGCATTATGTTGAAAAATCATGAAAATGTGCTGCAGATCGTTGAATATATATTCTTTCAGAGCGAACGTTTTAACTCAAATCTTTGCTTCTGGAGGGGTGACGTGCTGTTATTGTGCTGTGTGTGTGTTCGTTGTGTTGTTGTGTTTGACGTACCCAGCTCCCCGGTGCTGTGACGTGCTGTTATTGTGCTGTGTGTGTACGTTGTGTTTGACGTACCCAGCTCCCCGGCGGTGTGCCGTGTTGTTACTATGCTGTGTGTGTGTTCGTTGTGTTGTTGTGTTTGACGTACCCAGCTCCCCGGCGGTGTGCCGTGTTGTTACTGTGCTGTGTGTGTGTTCGTTGTGTTGTTGTGTTTGACGTACCCAGCTCCCCGGCGGTGTGCCGTGTTGTTACTGTGCTGTGTGTGTGTACGCTGTGTTGTTGTGTTTGACGTACCCAGCTCCCCGGCGGTGTGACGTGTTGTTACTGTGCTGTGTGTGTGTGTTCGTTGTGTTGTTGTGTTTGACGTACCCAGCTCGCCGGCGGCCTTTATGTCGATGTTGTCGTAGCCGCTGCCGATGCGGATGATGATGCGCAGCGCCTTGAACTTCTCCAGGTCCTCCCTGGTCAGCGTGATGGTGTGGTACATCATGGCTCCCACCGCCTCGTTCAGCACCTGCACAAACACACACACACATGCACGTCAACATTTTAGGACAAGGATTTTATGGATGGCATTTTTAATACATTTTAACTGTGAGCCTGAAAGCCCGAAAAATTGTCTACCCAGCTCATAAAAGCAGCTTATAGATCAGCTATAAATGGCAAATTTATATAGTGCCTTTATTCAAGGCGCTTTGCATAGATTGTGCATTCCATTCACCCATTCACACACACACACACACACACACACACACACACACATTCACACACCGATGGCGGAGGAAAGCACACATGGCATCAACGCATAGTGCTGTGTGCTGGCACACTATACACTCTGTCTTTCTTTTATCATTCATTTTTTAAGAGCCTGCCCAGGGACTACAGATGAAATTTTGCTTTGGCTAACTCTTGGTCCATTTACATTGAGGTGAATGTTGATTAATGAGCTTTATTGTCCCTGTCTAATAAATAAATGAAATAGATGCCATTGGAACCATTTGCATTCAAAACTTTCCCATCAAAGTAATTTCATAGCAGATGCCATTGGAACGATTTGTATTAAAAACCTTTCAATCAAAAGTAATGTCATAGTCAAACAGAAACCACTACTACTACAACAGGGCTATTCAGCTAAATTGTTCAGGGGCCACATTGTCACACATGTCGTTCAAGACGGTCAATCCCCAGTGTGTTCATTGTGTTCCCTCCATTCCTCATGGGCTAACCAACTAACTGGCCCTAACAGCAGATCCCTGAGGTCAATGTGAGATCCTTAAAGAAGAACCCATGACAATCACAAGATCACGTCTCGTCCCCTCTGCGTGAACCATGAAGACCACATGACAGATGGAGACATTAAAAAAGTTTTTTTTTATGGTGAGGAGGGGAGGGGGAAGGGGGATATGAGCCCAGCAGACATCACATGGCAAACCGCCGTCAGCACAGCAGTGACACTATACTGTCCTTTTAAAGCCCCTGTGTCTCTGAGCTGGAACAAGTCATTACGTTGTCTCGGTGGAGGGAGGTTTTGTGCGGCGTCATCAGAAGTGCACTGCGTGCCTTCTGGGTCTCAACGGTCAACGGGTCGGGCTAATTGACCGAAGAGAGAGGTCGCATCGTGTGGCTGATCCCAGTGCAAACGTTTATGCTTCATTTTAATTTACACTCGCTTGGTAGTTCGTACACATTCAAGTGGCGTGCTGTGAGCGTGTATATTTGCTATTTTTGAAGAATAGCCATTGCAAAAAATCTAAAACGGGTTAACACTCTGAGATGTAGTGTACTGTATATACGTATAAGTACAAGTGCAGAAAATTGGAAATAGTCCCGCTCCACCACCACCACTCTATACAGACACCAGGAAATAGTCCCACTCCATCACCACTCTATACAGACACCAGGAAATACTCCCGCTCCATCACCACTCTATACAGACACCAGGAAATAGTCCCACTCCATCACCACTCTATACAGACACCAGGAAATACTCCCGCTCCATCACCACTCTATACAGACACCAGGAAATACTCCCGCTCCATCACCACTCTATACAGACACCAGGAAATAGTCCTGCTCCATCACCACTCTATACAGACACCAGGAAATAGTCCCGCTCCATCACCACTCTATAAAGACACCAGGAAATACTCCCGCTCCACCACCACTCTATACAGACACCAGGAAATAGTCCCGCCCCACCATCACTCTATACAGACACCAGGAAATAAATGCCCCTCCTCCAGACAAGGTGACCTGCAGGCCTCCAGGATTCAGTGTAGTGTGGATCTAAGCATCAGCCTGTCAGCGGGCAGCGTGGTAAATAACTGTTCACCTCCAGCCAAAACTGCATTAGCTCTACCTCTGATTAGCAGATTAGCTCCGAACATTTCCATCGCGCTTTTATTAGCCCCCGCATCCCAGCCGGGCCCTGTGAAGTGCAGATTCAAGGGTAAAGCCACACCGTACCGCACGCACGCACAGACTGTGTGTTTTAGGCTACTATACTTGTGAGGACATCAACATTTTAGGACGGCATAGGAAAATTCTGAAAACTGCCGAAAAATAGCTAAAGAAAAGCTGAATAATAGGCGAAAAATAGAAGCTCACAGAGAGCGGCTATTTTTGCAGTGTCGGTGTGCGCACATCTAACCCCAACATCGACATCTTTTTTTCCCTTTTTTCCCTTTTTTAGGACCAGGGAAATCCTCGCAATTTCCATTTCTCATATTGTACTATACTTGTGTGGTGTGAACATTTGGTCCTCACAGCTACGCACGCACGCACACACACACATTACAATTTAGGCATTTAGCAGACACTCTTAATCCAGAGTGATTTACAAAAAGCTAGAACAAAAACATGGCGATACATCATATACATAAAGACTATAGTTATCATCATGAAACATACGTAAGCTACGATCATAGCAGTGGAAAATATCTATATAATGAAATATGCATATATACTACTGTGTATAGTGCTATGTCTACATAAAATGCTATCTATGTAAATGACATAAGTCGAGCCTTTGCATTTGCCTGTCGTTGGGGTAGGGCGAGTGCTACAGCAAGTGCAATGGGTCCAAGATGGAGTCTGAAGAGGTGGGTTTTCAGACTGCGGTGGAAGATTAGGGAGTGAGTCTGCGAGCACGCACGCACGCACACACACACATTTTCTTCCCTTCCTCTATACTAGTCTACTCTGGACTTTGCCTGAAGGGCAGGTTTTGTGTGTGGAGACAAAAGGCTGTAGCGTGAGGAATGGACTATAGGCCAGTCAGTGGAAGGTACTGGGAGGAGTGTGTGTGTGTGTAGGAGTAGGGGGGGAGACAAACTGAATGCATTTTACTTTAATGGAAACTCTGAGCTAATGTGTCTGTTTCCCTCCTCCTCCTCCTCTCTGCTGAAACTGGAGCCACCGCTGCTTCTTACAAGTATCATTTGTGACAGCGGCCGGGCGTCTTTTTTGACACAACACAGAAGGCTCCCCAACTACTGGAGAATGTGCGCGTGTGTGTATGTGTGTGTGTGTGTGTGTGTGTGTGCGCGTGCGTGTGAGGGGGAAGGGAGCGAGCGTGTTCTGTAAAGTATACTTGCATGGAATGATATCTCTGGGTGCATGGGTGCAATGCCAAGGACGTCATGTATGCATGCATATACTGTACGTGCATGTGTGTGTGTGTGTGTGTGTGTGTGTGTGTGTGTGTGTGTGTGTGTGTGTGTGTGTAAGATGCATGAATTATTTGGTGATACTGAGGAGGGCTCTTATACTATGAGGTCATCCCAGTGGTGAGCAGGGCTGATGTAGTTGGGATGAGGGCTGCATGGCTGTAATGCTGAGAGAGCAGAGATATTCTGCACGCACTACGCCAGGCCAGGCCAGGCCCGGCCAGGCCAGGCCCGGCCAGGCCAGGCCAGGCCAGGCCCGGCCCGGCCAGGCCAGGCCCTCACACAACCACGGCCTGCCTCCCTTCAAATACACTTAACCCATTCTGACCTGAGATCAGATTCATACGAGGTTTCCACTGCGGACACACACTGGTCTGATGAACCCATTATGACCTGAGATCAGATTCTAAAAATGTCAGTCGCTCTTCGATTTTTCAAAAATAGCAGACCTACAAGCTCGTAGCGCGCCACTCGGTGGCGCGCTATGAGCTTGTAGATCTGATATTTTTCAATAGCTAAAGCATAACATGATGCTAATACCAAAATGGGTTCCCGTTCAGAATGGGTTAATACATTTGTGTTTTTGGCCTCTCCAACAGGCCTGAAAATCCACCTTTCAGCAGCAGCAGGCCCAAGGGAGAGGGAATGTTTTCCCCTCCCCTCCCAGTACAGTGTTTTATTTCCCTGTGATGATATTGATTGATTATTGCTATTCTTCAGTATTATGTCTATGAATTGATTGCATAGGGCCTTAAATGTTTCCTGAAAACACTCGACGGGGATACAAATTAAACCAAAAAGACCCTTATGGTTTCATTTTACGCTCTCAAGAGTTACATTGTTGTTAAACATCTGCATTACTGTACTGTTTTATACTTATTTTACTTGTTTTCTTTCTAATAAAGTTCACCCCCCCCCCCCCCTCCGGCCCCCACACATGTAAAGCGTCTTTGGGTATCATGAAAAGTGTTACATAAGTACCAGATATTATTACTTAATTTACAAGAACTCTACACAATTAGAGAATGTGAAGAAAGGGTCGAAAACCTATATAGTCACGCGGCAGGCCTTTCACCTGGATTCCTGCGGTGGCTCAGAGTTTGGACAGAGAGTGAGAGACAGAGAGCAGGTGTCGTGTTCTGGCTCCGACACAGCCCGGCAGTGTTAATGCGTTAAAGATGACATTATACCGAGGCTGCTGCGATTGTTTAATAACCTTTGGAGCATACAGTATTATACGCCGAAGTATTTGCACCTTTGATCCATGAAAATCCCCCCTTGAAAATAGTCCCATGGCTTGTTGTTGTTGTCGAACCGAAAAATACTCCACCGTCGCGATCCGGGAACCACAGGCAGTGAGCGCTGCTGTCTGGAGCCCAGTTGAAACTATACCGTTCATTGGGCTTGTAGATCTGATATTTTTGTATTTTATTTTCCGCCATACAAGAAAATCGGGCTTCAATCGAGGCTACTTTCACCTTCAACTCAGTCAGCGCTTCTGTTTGACTGCTGGGGACAGAGGCATGCGTGTGCGTATGTTTTACTTAAGTAAAATGATTGTCTCCACCAGGCCGAAGGCATGGGGAGAGAGTATGTTTTGCACACGTGCGTGCGTGCGGGGTATGGGGGTGGGCGTTCCAAACATCCGAGCCGAAACTCACTCGATTATCCACGACCATCGTCGTCGTCTCCACGGCAGGGAAATGGAGATTGGACATATTATTTTCTGTCTTTTCAATCTACACCTACACGCTACACCTCCCCCTCTGGGTGTACTGTATATATCCCTGCAACCAGCCAGTTATTACCACCGTCTGGCGGAATATGTTGTTGCCGAGCGAAGGTGCACATTACAATCATTTTTCCCCGATAAGGGCTGCGTGTTAAAACAAACAACCCCCCCAAAAAAACACCCCACACACACACACACACTCTACTCTCTCCGTCTCTCCTGGTCGCCTGAAGGTTTCACATTGAATGGATCTCTATGCAAATGCGCCTTTAAAAAAAAAAAAATGTCCCATTTTCACTGAGTCGGGTCGAGGGAAGTGCGGAGGTGGCCTCTCGCTCCATCCGTAAGATGGAGAGAGAGAGATAGCACCTCACCAGACACCAGAGAGAGAGAGAGAGAGAGAGAGAGAGAGAGAGAGAGAGAGAGAGAGAGAGAGAGATAGCACCTCACCAGACACCAGAGAGAGAGAGAGAGAGAGAGAGAGAGAGAGAGAGAGAGATAGCACCTAGACAGACGCCCGCGCCTCCATTCCGTAGCCAAATATTATACATGTGGTTTCTCTCTCTCTCTCTCTCTCTCTCTCTCTCTGTTCCTCTCTTTTCTGCAGCTGCATAAAATGTAATAAAGAGCCTCGACAAGCCAGCGCAATGTAATTACACCGTGCTGCGCGCTCCCCCACACCCACCTAACCCCCCCCCCCCACACACACACACACACACACACACACACACACACACACACCGCACATACACACAGACTAGAATGAGGCCCTGTTCCTTCTTAGAACGTGATCGCAGTTTGCCACCAAAGTGACATTAAATCACAATGAAGCCACTTTATTTTAGCGGAGGAGGAGGGGTGGGGGTGACACGGCGTGCCGTGCGTCGCATATCAGCCCCGTGTTGTCGAGGCTGAAGGAGACAGAGAGACATATCAGCCCCCGTATTTCTGTCCGTCGCACGATGGCGAAAACAGGCGACGAACAAGCTCACGACGCGTCGCATCTGCGGCGTGCGGTGAGCTTGTAGATCGGATGTTTTCGCCGGCCGTCACCGGCGTTAGACGAAATATAAATATAGGGCTTGTGAGAGAGAGAGAGAGAGAGAGAGGACAAAGGAGGAACGGAGAAAGAGAGAGAGTACGTGCGTTGCAGATGCAATGGTCTGTCAACTATGAGTCCACTGTTGTGTGAGGAATACACAAGCACAATGCAGTGTGTGTGTGTGTGTGTGTGTGTGTGCGTCTACTGTATGTATGTTTCTGTGTCTGTGTATGTAGATTTCTGTTTCTGTGTGTGTGTGTGTGTGGGGGGGGACGGGTGGGTGCGTGTGTGCGCTACCTTCTCGTGGATCTCCTGCTGTGTGTGTGTGTGTGTGTGCGTGCGCTACCTTCTCGTGGATCTCCTGGGTGGACTGTGCGTCGCAGAAGGCCACCGTGGCCAGGTCTTTGAGGATGGGCATCTCCACGGTGCAGTCGCGCCCGTCCAACAAGGCCACCAGGGGGCGTGGGTGCATGGGCCCGTTCATGATCTGGGGCCGGATACCTGGAGGGAGAGAGAGAGAGAGAGAGAGAGGGAGGGTCAGGATTTAAAATGGTAAATCATCTCAAGGACCCCCAATAACAAATGAAACCAAAGGGCTTACATTCCCATTTAGAACCCCCTGTAGGAACCCAGAGGGTCCCTGGGACCTCGCTTTGATAACTACCGGTGCATTCATTATATTAGTGCCTTTATCCAAAGTACTTCACTACAGTATGAGCGTTACCTGTACATTCATCACTCATTCACACACATAATGCCATGTCATGTTTATGAATTGAATACGTAGGACCCGAATGGAAACAATACCGCAGACCAGAACTGTTTGACTGTACTCGTTGCAGTTCACAGTTTCTCTTTCCGCTACATATACATCTGGATCTTATTTCATTATTATTTCTTCTTCTCCAGCATAAGTTCACATTCGATTGACAAGAAGAGGAACATTTGTCATTATTCTTGGAGATCCCCTCTTTACTGCTAGTTGCATCATGCTATGTATACAGTATGCAATCTACAAATTAAATTAAATTGAGTGAAGGCTGGCTATACGTGAGGCTATAGCACAGTCAAGTGGCTCCAACAAAAACAACTCCTGCTGAATAAATGTAGGACACAGTCGCAGGTGAAGCTAAACAGTTAAGCACGGTGTTGAATAATAGCAGAGAGGGCCATTCATCATCACTATACGATGCTATTTGAACTGCTTTCCCACATCCATACTGATTGACCCCCGCGCTTTAACTCTCAGGTCCAAGCTAAACGGAAACAGATGGACGGTACACAGAGTTTATACTGCCAGGGAACGTACGAGCACAAACGTTGCAGCAATTAAAAAGCCATCGGCAAGCGAGATTAATCGTGGCACTAAAACGTTTCTTTACACATCTACATCTTACATTTATTTTATGCTTGATGTATTATACTCCATGCTTGAGTCGTACTGTGTATATGCAACTGAAAATAGCCGATGTGTGATGTGGTGTGAGCGTGTATAAAAGTATAATACATTTGGCTTTACATTAAGCTGAAACTGTTGGAACGACACGTGTCGTGTGAAAGCGAAACACTCTTCACGCCATGATGTCATGTCCATGATGTCATGGACACTGGGCTCACTAATACTTCCTGGACTACTATGTTGTCTCAGTAAGACATCCCTTCCCCTATCCACAAGGAGGAGCAGTGTACACAAAACATTATGGGTATTGTAGTCCAGGAAGGAAGTGAGCCCAGTGCCCAATGACATCATGGACACTCTGAAATACTAAAATATCTTAAAATAAACACATATTACCCACATAAATCAGGAAAGTGTTTCTTGTCTCCCCAAACATCATTAAAATAAGATCTGGTTCCCAAAAGGGGTGAAGTCACAATTCAGAAGACAAACCGTGCCGACTGGCGCATGATTATAGCAGCCACACACGCACACGCTCGCTCCCCGAGTGTGCGCGTGTGCAGGCTCTGATTAGGTTAGGCTACTCTAAAAGCTAACAAACGCTATGCTCAATAAATCGATGCTCCGACTCAGACTGGATTAGGGGCCGCTGCCTCGCTTACAGGAACCCGCCGTGTTTCACCTTAAGCCTTACTGTAATTTATCCTCGCCGCTCGCCTAAAAGAGAGCGATCTACGAGCCAACGACGAGTTGCAACAACACAGCCTCGTGGCGGTGATGAGGGGAGGATATAAATGGGCCTGGTGTGGCGGCACAGCGGCACACAGCTGCAGCACACACGCACGCACGCACACACACACACACACACCAACACACACACACACACGCACACACGCACGCATGCAGAGCAGAGCCATGCTCCCGTGCATATACACTACAGTAAGTATACATGTCACCTGCTGCGAACGCACCGACCATACTGTGTAACTGTACGCCCTGGGATAAGAATATCTGTGCACAGGTGTGGACACGAATGCACTCCATCATGCCGGGAGGGCCACAACATAACCCCTTGTGTGCTAGTTTGACATAAAGCGCGCGCACGCACACATGTCCGTGCACGCATGCATACGCACGCACAGTTAGCTCTTATAGTTCTTAGTTCAAAGTGAGACTGGCTTCTATGTTTGACTTGATGCGAGTGGTAATAGCAGCTGTGCAAACAGCGAGAGATAGAGAGAGAGAGAGAGGGGGTTTGCAAAGGCGAATAACGGAAAAAATTAATTAAAAAAAGGAGAAAACCCACAGAGCTACCCCATATAGACATCAGCCTGGCCCTGCAGGCCTGCATGCGTCGATGAAGCCGTGTATCGCGACATGCAACGTGTCGGTGTCACCCAACCAACCGGTCGACCCACGGCCACGCTCACATCTGCAGGCCCTGCTGTCGCTGCTGACAACACTCCATTATGGAGGCGCATCGCTGCATGTCACAATCCCGCAGGGGGGGGGAGCTGTGGCTTTTTGTCTCCGCTCGATTCTTTCTCACACCTCTCTCTCACCCTGTCGCTCCACACACACACACACACACACACACACACACGCGCCGCGCGATTCTTTGGCTCGCAGCGAGCGGAGCCACACGAGTCCCCAGCGGGCTGACCTTCTGGTGCGTCACGTCACAAAGACACATGCCATACAGTACAGCACAGAGTATACAGTACAGGGAAAGACAGACAATTACCAGGCCCTGTACTCATACAATGTTAACAAGCCGAGGGGACGGAGGGACCATCAATATTCATGCTGTCGGCCGGCGGCGGCGGCGGCGGCTACTGTGTTTTTTTTCTCTCTGAGCCGCTTTGGCGTTGGATGGATGTTGGGAC
This sequence comes from Protomyctophum bolini, assembly GCF_963924005.1. NCBI lineage: Eukaryota > Metazoa > Chordata > Actinopteri > Myctophiformes > Myctophidae > Protomyctophum > Protomyctophum bolini. The sequence continues at coordinate 9,114,667 of NC_137879.1, read as the reverse complement.
CCAGCGAGGGTGTCCAGGGGCGTCTCCCTGTGGAGCGGTAGCCAGCGGAGGTCGGGATCTCTACAGGTAGATTGGGGCAGCTACGGATCTGCCGCCAGGGCCCATGGGAGAGTCACGGACCATAAGTCAACCCCTCGCTGTGACAAGAGAGAGAGACAGAGACAGAGAGAGAGAGAGAGAGAGAGAGAGAGAGGCGGGGTCCCCGGAGGCCGATCGGAGGTGTGATGTCATGTTGTAGAGTCAGCCTTATCTGGTTGCGTCGGTGCTCTCCAGAGCCTGTTGCTAAGATCATTATCTGCGTGTGTGTGTGTGTGTGTGTGTGTGTGTGTGTGTGTTGCTATATACTTGTGAGGGTCAAATGTAGTATAGTAGTGAACATATAAGTTGCAATAGACATTGTAACTATGGACAATTTTACTGCTGCTCGAAGGACAAATGGTTGCTTTATGGTTAAATATATATTAGATAGATAGATAGATCGATGTGAATGTGTGTGTGTGTGTGTGTGTGTGTGTGTGTGTGTGTGTGTGTGTGTGTGTGTGTGTGTGTTTGAGATAGGCTTACAATTAGGGCTCAGGTTAGGGTTAGGATTAGACATTTAGAGGTTAGGTTAGGTTAGGTTTAGGGTTTAGGAATGGAGACAGTTACGCATGTTGTTGGGGCCTACAGTATGTTCGGGTTAGGCAAAACAAATTATGAAATGGCATTCATAAAAATTGGCCAAATATATAATGTACTCACAAGTATAGCAATACTGAAACCTGTGTACGTGCGTGTGTGTGTGTGTGTGTGTGTGCGCGCGCTCCCACTGATTGGTCCAACGAGCATGATGATGTCAGGCTCCCTGAGGCCAGATAAGGGGTGAGCAGTGTTGGAAAGTAAGTACATTTACTCAAATACTGTACTTATGTACAATTTTGAGGTATTTGTACTGTACTTCAGTATTTCCAATTTCCAATAATTGTACTTCTACTCCACTACATATCAGATCTCACTACAGTTATTTGAAAACTTTAGTTACTTTGTAGATTTTGATTGTTATTACAAAACATATAAAAGTAGCCAAGCTCACAATGCGTCGTGACGCAATGTGAGCTTGTAGATCTGCTATTTTGAAAATATGTACACATACAGTACATTTGAAAACTTGAAATGGGCCTTTCTGCATAATACTAATACATTTTGATACCGATATACCGATACGTTTGTACTTTTACTCAAGTAAATGTAGAATTCCGGCCATTCAGACTATACAGTCTACATTAAAGTATTGATACTTCTACTCAAGTAAAGAATGCAAGTACTTTTTCCCCCCCACCACTGGTGGGCGAGCGAGCATGAGGTGCAGTTAGCAGGAGGCGCTCGCTCTCCTCTCGTTAGGGAGGTGCAGGCTGGGATTAGGGCATCAAGGGAGGCCGATTAGGAGGAGATCAAGGTGAGATTAGCAGCTTTAAGACCGAGAGAGAGAGAGAGAGAGAGAGAGAGAGAGAGAGAGAGAGAGAGAGAGGTAGAGAGTAGGGGGGAGAAAGTTGTGCATGGCTCTGCACAAACACGCTACAAAAGGCACAGTGGGACTAGTGTTGATTTCGGCTAGTGTTGATTTGGACTATAGTGCAGAGGAGATCCAGTAGAACTAAAAGACAAGTCATTATATGTTTGGTTGTGCTCAAGATGTTGCAGAGACAGAGTCAGGCCAATTAATTTATAACCCGGCACGACGTCTCACTGCAGGCCCACGGCGGGCGATGGAGAACCACACAGCGGAGGTGTCTACAGTACAGTACACGCACCCCCCACGCCGCTGTTGCTTCTCCGTCAGGTTGTCATGACGATCGCTTCATAGGGCTTCATCTGGGGTTAGCAGGCACTTTATTTTAAGCAGTGCCGGTTGACACCTGTGCTGCCGAGCCTGAGCAGAGCACAGCAGAGCACAGCAGAGCGCTGGGCTGGGCTGAGCTGGGCTGAGCTGAGCTGAGCTGGGCTGAGCTGTTCACAGATTGTGTTGCCAGATTTTTGGTGAAAACAGCAAAAATGTGATAAGAGGTTGCTTCTCGGTAAAACATGATGTGATGATAACTTTCTGAGGCAGAACAAAGGTTCCCTGTCTGTCAGTAACACTACACTGGACCATGATTGATTGATGGATGGATGCACGATTGCATGTCAGTCATTGCACACAGTACAGCTACAGCACAGCTGGTGCAAACATTTTGTCTCACAGCATACTTGCAGACAGTGTAGTGTGATAGCGTACTTCTGAAGTAATAAAATATACATCTAAAGCCAAGGAGAAATGGTCAAAGAGACATACAGTGAGATGTTTAAGCAACCTTTGATCAAGAACCTCTTTTCCCACAGCAAGCGAAAACAAGCCAACAAGGTATTCTATAATAGATTTCTGTTTGTTGTTGGTTTTGTTTGATGGACACACTGAACACCTGAACACACTGATGTTTGTATTTTCATCTATGTTTGATCAGTCAGACGTACAGTATGTTGTGATGCAATTTATGTGTTCATTATTTTGTGTGAACATCATACAGTTCTCACGGCGTGACACGGAGGGATGAGAAGAATGCCTGAGGTATCCTAATAGATGCCCGTTCATAAAGAACCTGACCTGTATCGTCAATGTTGTGACGACACAGTGTGCTAACTGCGCCCACATCCAGACACACACCAAACTGTACCGACAGCCATACACACACCAAACTGTACCGACAGCCATACACACACCAAACTGTACCGACAGCCACACACACACCAAACTGTACCGACAGCCATACACACACCAAACTGCACCCAAAGCCAGACACACACCAAACTGTACCCACAGCCAGACACACACCAAACTGTACCGACAGCCATACACACACCAAACTGTACCGACAGCCATACACACACCAAACTGTACCGACAGCCATACACACACCAAACTGCGCCCACAGCCATACACACACCAAACTGCACCCACAGCCATACACACACCAAACTGTACCGACAGCCATACACACACCAAACTGTACCAACAGCCATACACACACACACACACACACACACACACACACACAGGCACACTTCCCCCTCACTACACCAGAGGGGGAAGAGAAGAGGTTTCATGACTTTCATCCACTCTGACAGTGTCAAGGTGGACCAGTAAGGTTGTGTGTACACAGTACACACACTATAGCAACCTACACTTACACTTACAAAATGAGATGTTTTACTACAAGGGTATTAGTGTAAGATAACAAGCTAACTGCTACAAATAAAACACCTGGTGTCCTCGACATGCAGCACATTTCATTGATTTGCAGAGGTGAGGTTAATAAAAACGGGTTAGCTGCAGACACCAGCATTTTATTTGGGCAGTCTCTTTTCATTTGAAGGGAACAGGGATTATTATTATTTTTTTAATATGCGACTCTTGCCACTGTCACAGAGCACAGAGCCCTTCTAGTGCCCACACCGGGCCGAGGTGCATTGGACTTGTGGACTGTGACAGACAGTGTACAAGTAAGAAATACATATGTAGACAGGATAGATAGATGGACAGTAGGGATGATATTATAGTACTATAAATGAAGAGTACTGAATACTGAGGGTACAATAGTATA
>NC_137879.1:9083550-9098550 GCF_963924005.1 Protomyctophum bolini | reverse complement strand
GGAGGTGTGTTGTGTGTGTGTGTCATGCGTGCAATGCATGCATAAGTGAACACATGATGACACACGCATGGATGAGTTCTAAAATACACATAGAATGTTATCAGGGGTATACAACATATAGTAATAACAGCATTCCAAAACTATGGACACAGCAGGTTGAAAAGTGGTCGGTTTATAGTTGAGTCAGTCTGACGGTTGTCTCGTCTTGAATTGACTACTATCCGATTAATCTATCTGTCACAGCGGGGGGGGAGGCACGGCCAGCAGTGTGTCCTAAACACCACTTCTCTCTCTCTCTCCCCCCCCCGCCGGCCTGAAGGCCCGGTGGCTCTTTTAAGCTCTGACCTCTGGCACAGTCAGACATGGACACGCAACCAGCGGTCACGCTCCGGCTAAAAGACCTCACAAAGAGGCCCCCGGCGGGGGCATACATCCATCCATCCATCCATCCATCCCTCCATCCATTCGTCCTCCTCATATAGCGTCCGTGTTGACGACGAGTACCGCTTCTTTAACCGGCCTAATTATACACACAGTATATAAGTGGCGTTTCCTGTAACCGGGCGGAACTCTGAGAAAACGACGTTGAATGTAGACCCCCCCGCCCCTTTAAATCCCTCTAAAGCACTTAAAGGGATTTCTGGGGAGGAGGAGGGTATAAAGAAAAGAAAAAGTGAATGGCCTCCAGTGGACAACCTGCTCTTGAGACGCAGGCCTTAACGACGGAGAACAGTTGTTTAGGTTGTGTTTTTTAGGGGGGGGGGGGGGGGCGTCATCATCGAGGGGAGGTTTAAGGGGCAAACGGTTTCCAAGGAGCTACAGCTATAAGGGGCGGGTTGGGTTTCAGAAGCTAGCAACGGAGGCTATACCGCTGTTTAGCGGATTAGCCATGAGTTTTCCACGAGAGAGCCTGGCTATGGGGAAAACAGTGCCAGTACACAAGTCAACCATCTGGCAAGGGTGTGGACCAGATCTAAGCAGGACTGTGTGTGTGTGTGTGTGTGTGTGTGTGTGTGTGTGTGTGTGTGTGTGTTAGATCTGATCCTTGTTTGAGCCGCGTATTTCTTCAAACTCCGAAAGCTGCGTGTCTTGCGCACACGCACGCACGCACACACACACACACACACACACACACACACACACACACACACACACACACACACACACACACACACACACACACACACACACACACACACACACACACACACACACACACACACACACACACACACACACACACACACACACACACACACACACACACACACACACACACACACAGACAGAGGGGGATATGAATAATGGAGCGGTAATCTTTAGGCAAAGGTCATGTTTGTCCGGCGCACAGCAACCAGGGCTCCGGCGTTAGAACATCAGAGGAGACATGCCGTCAGCTCTCCACGCTCCAAATGTCAGGAGAGAGAGGCTTGTTTTCCCTATTCCGACACATCACTCCTCCACAGATAAGTCTTCAGCTACAGTGAACGCGCCATAGATACAGTGCACGTACCACCTTTGGCTGATAATGGACTTAAGGCTTGACTAAAGCGCTTATCTCTCCCTCCCACCACCACCACCACCACCTTTAAAAACAACCAGCCACAAAGCTGCCTCGATAGCCCTTCTTTCTCTTCCACTGGAACTTCTGCCGGGGGTTGTTGGGGGCCAATATGGCCGCCCATGCAGTATACCCCCTCGGTCAGCAGGACTACTGGACATTCTTGGCCCAACGAGTCAGAGATGGAGTGAGTGGAGGGAGGGAGTAGTGGTAGTTTTTGTTGAGGTGTGCGTGACGCAAGGCAGAGCTCCCCCGCCGCGCCAAATATTTATTTAGGAGGCCGAGGCCGATGCGGCGAGGAGCCACCTGCACTGGAGCAGCCAGGGAAAACAACTCTGAAACCATAGCAAGCAAGCACACACAAGTCCATGAGTGTGTGCGCACACACACACAAGCGCACACTCTAATATATACTTGTGAGGACATCAAATGTTTTAGAACAGACCACTATATTGACCACTTTTGTCTAACCTCAAAGTTTAATAACGTGCCGGCGGTGTCACACCCAAAATAGCCCACAGCAAGTAATAAATCAAGCCTATTTTTCTTTGTTAAAATAACCGATATCTCCATTCTTGTGAGGAATGGTCCTCACAATCTCCATTTCTGAAATGCTACTATATATACTGCCCAATACAAAGCCGCCAAAGTGCAGCAACTACAAAGAAACAAAGTTAAACGACAAACGGGTTAAAAAGTGTTTCAACTTGTCAGCCAAACGAGATATCGGCATTAAAAGTGATTATACTTTTTGTAAGTTTGTATCTGTTTTTTGAGGTAATTATTTGTGCCTCAAACCCACAAAGGCAAACGTGAATGTTTTAGGATATAATATACACAAATAAGTCGGTGTGTCCAAAACCGTCGTATAAGTACACTTTGGCGTTGTAGGAGCACGATATAGTTGTGACCCACAGAAGTATAGTAGTACATGTACACGAACACACGCACGCGCACAGCGGAAACACCCCCCCCGCCCCCACCCCACCCCCCCAGCAGCATGCAGTCCAGATAACAACCCTGAGTCAACATCGCCTCTGTTGCTTTTGTTTTCTCTACCTCCTCTCCTCTCCTCTCCTCTCCTCTCCTCTCTCCGCTCCACCCACGTCCCTCCACTGCGTCCCTGCAGACCCATAGCGAAGGCAGGCAGGCAGGGGGGCTGGGAGGAGGAGGAGGAGGAGGAGGAGGGAGGGATGGGTTTATAGACAGAGAGAGAGAGAGAGATTGAGACACTTGCTTTGGCAATGTAAACTTATGTTTTCTCCTGCCAGCGAAGCCCCTTTGAACTGCACCGAATTGAACTGAGAGAGAAAGAGAGAGAAATAAAAAAGGTCCACATCGTATCGAGGGGAAGCGAATGGCACACATGGGAGGCAGTCTTGATGAACACATTAAAACCGGGTAAAGCCTCTAGAATCTATACTTTTAGATTATAGCTTTTTTTTCCTATTCAAAAGATATCAGCAGATACCATATACAAGCTCATGGTGCGGAACAAAGTTCTTGTATATCAGCTATTCAAAAAAAACGTGTGAGAACTAACTACTTTAGAAGGAATTAGTATAGAATCGGCCATCGGTCTTAATGGGTTATGGTCGCGCGCACATGCACATGCGCACACGCACACTCACACTCACACTCACACTCATACTCACACACACACACGGCCAGTGGATCGGGACCAGCACCAGCGATTAAGAGACAACAATTTGAACGTATACTTGGCAGTGGTGGTGGGTGAGGGCCAGGAGAGGAGGGGAATGGGGGGGGGGGGGGGTAGACAGAGACGAAGCAAACACAAAACCAAACCAGAGCTTGTTTCCTCTGAGGCTCGGGGGTGCAGCAGCAGCAGGCAGTCGTAAAAATAAAACTGTATACTTCAAACAGCCAGAATACCTCTTCCTCTTCCTCCCACCTAAACCCACTCCTCCTCCTCCTCCTCCTCCTCCTCCTCCCACCTAAACCCACTCCTCCTCCTCCTCCTCCTCCTCCTCCTCCCACCTAAACCCACTCCTCCTCCTCCTCCTCCTCCTCCTCTTCCTCCCACCTAAACCCACTCCTCTTCCTCCTCCTCCTCCTCCTCCCACCTAAACCCACTCCTCTTCCTCCTCCTCCTCCTCCTCCCACCTAAACCCACTCCTCTTCCTCCTCCTCCTCCTCCTCCCACCTAAACCCACTCCTCCTCCTCCTCCTCCTCCTCTTCCTCCCACCTAAACCCACTCCTCTTCCTCCTCCTCCTCCTCCTCCCACCTAAACCCACTCCTCTTCCTCCTCCTCCTCCTCCTCCCACCTAAACCCACTCCTCCTCCTCCTCCTCCTCCTCTTCCTCCCACCTAAACCCACTCCTCTTCCTCCTCCTCCTCCTCCTCCCACCTAAACCCACTCCTTCTCCTCCTCCTCCTCCTCCCACCTAAACCCACTCCTCCTCCTCCTCCTCCTCCTCCTCCCACCTAAACCCACTCCTCTTCCTCCTCCTCCTCCTCCCACCTAAACCCACTCCTTCTCCTCCTCCTCTTCCTCCCACCTAAACCCACTCCTCCTCCTCCTCCTCCTCCATGCTGAGGAAGAGGAGGAGGAGGAGGGGGGGAGGGTCGTGGAAAAAGTACTCACATTTTTTTACTTGGGTAAAAGTATCAATACTGCAATGTAGAAATACTCGCTTACAGGTAAAAAAAAAAAGACCGGAATTTAAAGTATTGGCATCAAAAAATGTACTTAAAAATGTATGCCCAAAGTAAAGTATTCATCATTATGCAAAATTGTCTCGTATACATTTTTCAAATTGTGTGCAAATCTTTTGAAAAGATTATTTTCAAATGGACGCAATTGCATGCATATATGAAGTGGGTAAATGCATGTTTTGTAATAATAATAATAATAATCAAAACCTATACAAAGTATATAGCACCCTATTTTAATCTGTGGGTGACTTTATCATACATGTTCACCAAGACAAATATTGACCTGCATTGAATCCAAGGCTCCATGAGGTGTGTAATTGATAGAATATAAGTCCCCTTGCACTAGTGAGGACCAAATGTCCCCACAAGTATAGCAGAATATGACACACAGACAATTTTCCTGGTATTACCAGATCGGAGTCAAAGGGTGCAGAAATTAATTGCTGTGTGAATTGGTGTCGTTAAGGCGTGCATGGCAACAGTTTGTGTTGCGTTTGATTTCACAACGGAAGATATATAAGATGACGCACCGCGTTGAAAATGACTGTAGACGTCAAGAGAGAAGCGAGCGACAGAGAGATACAGAACAAGACAGACAGACAGACAGACAGGGCGATGTTGTCTTGGACCGTCTCCAAAGCAGGAGGACCAAAGCGAGCCCGTCATGCGTCTGTAGCAGTGAGGAACAAACTGTATTCCTTTGTAGGCTGCTATGATAGTGGGACCTTCAACTACAAGGAACAGATGGACGTCCATGTCTTCAACACAGTGTCTTTATGCTGGAAGAAGTTACCTCCAGTGGAACCTGGCAGAGGAGGTGACGGTCACCTTGAGGTTCCATACAGGCACTGGGGCCACACAGCTGTGTTGGTTGAAGATACAGTCTACATCTGGGGAGGCGTTCCTTACTGCAAAGTGCTTTACTCATTTGAAGTCGACGCCCACAGATGGTTCAAACGCAGCATTGTTTCTGGCACTGTTCCAGGGGGGAGGTGGGGACACTCAGCCTGTGTGTTGGACAGGGTCATGTTTATTCACGGAGGATACACGAAGACTAGACACGTACCCTGTCACGACACATACAAGTTGGACACCAGCACAATGGCCTGGTCTTTAATTAGCACCGGAGGAACTCAACCTCCTGGTTATTACTGTCACTCTGCCACCATCATCGGGACAAAGATGTTTGTATTTGCAGGGGACATGTGGAACCACAACAGGACAACGGTCAGAGTGTTTGACACAGAGACCGGCCTCTGGCGCTACAGACCTTCTCCACGGCAGCTTCCGTTACGCTACTATCATTCAGCGTTTACCTACAACAGAGAGGTGTACATATTTGGTGGCAACAGTATCAGGAACTATGGACACACCTTCAGTCATGTGTGGAAATTCAGCCCAGAGACCTTCTCCTGGACGAAGGTCGCGCCCAAGGGGAAACGACCATGTCCAATGAACTTTATGAGCTGTTGCATGGTGGGAGATCGTATCGTCCTTTTTGGAGGACACAAACGCATAGCTGATGAGCTGCACGTCTTAGACTTGAGTCCTTCTCTTAAGACTTTATGTAAACTGGCAGTTATTCGATACGGTCTGGATCAGTCCGAACTCCCACACGACATCAGGTGGGAACTGGTAGCCATGACAACCATGCCGACAGAAGACATTGATTCAACTAAACCAAACTCATTGTGGTTAAGATTAAGGTTAATGTTATCGAGGTTTTTGGCCATTTGCCAAATTTGAGGTGATTTGATTGGCTGACCACGGAATGTGATGCATGATGATGATGTACGACAATGGGATCGCCTCTCACTTCACACAAGTGTGATATTTTTTTCACACGCCTAAGATTTCTGTTCTTTGCGCCACCCTCGTATTTCAACCTCCAGCTTGTCACACTCCAGGCTGCATGAACAGCGCTGCTCGGGCGGCGTTTCCTGCCCCCTCAATGTCGCAAAGTTCTCTGGTGTACTTCAATGGCTATACTTCGCGGTAGTCAAAACTAAAAGCGAGTGACAGCGAGACGAGATTAACACAACATGTCGACCGTATCAATGCAGAGACCTATAACTTGCCGTTATTAAATCAGAGTCAGAGTTTTCAAATAAATGTAATGGAAAAAAGGTTTTGGAAATTGGGAATACTCAGAGTACAAAGTACAAATATCAACAAATACAGTAGCCTACTTAAGTGAACGGTACTTAGTTACTTTCCACCACTGGGCGAGACGGGGGCGGGGAGAGACGCTAAACTTGCTGAAATATGGGTATTACTGCCACAAATCACAGCCTGGACAAACACACACACACACACACACACACACACACACACACACACACACACACACACACACACACACACACCTCCGTCCTTTTCTCTCTGGAAAAATAAAGAGTGCGAGTGAGAGAGAGAGAGCAGCACAGAAGGACAGAGAGAGAGAGAGCGAGAGAGAGAGAGAGAGAGAGAGAGGTGAAAGCGGGGGTGTAAGTGTGTGAGGCAGAGAGAGGGGATGGATGGAGAAGGGTCTCTGCAGGTGGGCTCCAGATGTGTGTGTGTGTGTGTGTGGGGGGGGGGGGGGCTCTGGGGATGGATGGGCCACTTGGCTGCGGAGTGGGAGAGGGACTCTCGAACACCCCCCCCCCCAACACCCCCCTCCCCCCCACACAACACCCCCACCTCTGTTCTGCTCGGTGACAGAAGCCATCTGGCCTGGCTGGCAGAGAGAGTGGGGACCCGAGTGTGGCCCCTCTCTGCGTGCCAGACACCATAGTTTAGCGGCACGCACGCACACACACACACAGGCCCGTCCTCCCTCTTCCCCAGAATGTCACATGGCTATTAACCCGTCGGATCTAGGCGAGGGCCAGCTGTGGTCCATTATGATAAATAGGCCGGGGGTCGGCCTCGGGGTCCTGTCAGCCCCTTTGGACACTTTGAGGCGTCCGGTTACATGCCTCCCCCTCTCTCTATAAAGCCACGCGCAGCAAAAGTTCACGCCGCTGCGCCGCTGAAAAAAAAAAGAGTTACGGCCATTTCATCACCGCAAATTGCCCCTGCACGTATACTCCCCCCTCGTATGCCCCCCCCCCCACCCCCTTCTCCTCAACCTGGAAGACGATATGTGCACACTTCCTTCCTGTATATGCTGGCTCAGACTCCGCCCCCCCGCGGGCTGTAATTGGAGGTGGCGGTTTCAGGTCACACGATCCACACCCTGGATCACCTGAGACAACCGACTTAAGTGTCCCTTATATTGCGACTTCCTGCAGTGGTGCACTCTCCTCACTCAGCTGTGAAACCCCCCCCCCCCCCCCCCCTCAATTATACCTTCAAAGAACCAAGTGTGGAAAATGACGAGGCGCCCTCCCTCCCTCCCTCCCTCTGGGGTGGTTTTACATTTGTTCCATTGGTGACGGTTGGTTGGGATTGATTGATTGTTTGGCTTGATTTGTTGTTGTGAATGTCGTCCTATCCTATGATAATAATGATAATGATTTTGGTTTGATTTCACGCTTCGGTTTTGTTTGTGTGTGTTTGTGTGAGGTTTCATTTGTACTAATTGCATTTAATTTCATTTTTAAATCGTTTTTTTGGGGTTTTTTGGGTTGCTGTCGTCATGCCTATTACCAGTTGTTTTGTCTTTTCCTGTTGTTTTTCTTTTCCATGTAATATCTTTACCGTTACATTTGATAAATGTTAAACAAAACTAAATGATTAAATTCATAACAGAGGGATGTTCTTGGGTTAACTAAAGCAGTGGCTCCCAAAAGAGAGATTAAGACGTTTGCCTGCGGGACCCAAACTAGTGAAAATAGCCGATCTACAACATCATAACGGGGCACGAAGCGGCACGTTATGAGCTTGTGGATCGGCTATTTTTACTATACTTCTTAAACATTTGTTTTCGAATTTATGAATTTGTTAGCTTATTCTTTTACTTATTCAAGAAATTATTTAGGAAAAAATCTTTAAATTTAAATTAATTCATAAAAACATGAGCTTTTCCGGGAATGCTTTTGAAAATGTTTTAAAAATGATAAATAATTTAAAAACAAAACGTAGGAAACTAAAAGATTAAGGGGACCCATAAAAGAATGTGTCCGCGTGCGACCCATAATTTGGTCCCCCCCTGTTGGACTAAAAGGACGTCTGCAGAGCCTCGAAATGACTTCCTGGAATCCAAATCGTTTTGCGATTCTTAGTTCTTCTATTCTTAGGAAAAATGACACAATTCTATTCTTAGGAAAAATGACACAAGCAGCTTCACCCCACCGCCCCCTCCACGTCCCCCGTCCCCCCCCCCCCCCCCCCCTTCCTTCCCAACTGTCAATCATAATCGCCTGAGAATAGTTTTCCTAGAGGGCAAGCCAACAAAAAAAAAAGAAAGAAAAAAAAAAAAAGAACCTTTGGCACATTGGGTGACCGGATGGCTTTGGGAATATGCTTAACCCATTTAGGCCTGACGTCGAAATATAAAAAATAAATCTTTAAAAACCCTGACAGTTTCTGAAATGCATCATGTTTCTATATCAGTGGTGCTCAATATATATTTCATGTCAAGTACCCCCAAAAATTATATGTAATTGGCCACCGACCCCCATCTGAAAATATGTTGTTCCAGGGACATCCCCAGAAGCAAAAGATTTGAGTTAAAAACGTTCGCTCTTAAAGAATATATTCAAACATCTGGGCCACATTTTCATGATTTTTCAAAAATAGCAGACCTACAAGCTCATATGAGCTTGTAGGTCTGTGATCTGTGATCTTGTAGATCTGTGATTATATGAGCTTGTAGATCTAAAGCAGACTAACATAATGCTTACAGTCACCAAAAAGGGGTTCTCGCCCAAGATGGCTTAAAAGGATTTCAGGGTAATTGTCTACGCTGCAATAGAAACTGGGAACGAAGGGAAAATGGAGCATAATGACTGAACCATGCGTACTACGGGGTGTACAGTAATAACATAATGGGCCATAAGAACGAGGGCGAACGAGGGTCAACCCTTTAAGCTGCCTGCCCAGATATTATTGAACCGTACCGTGTTATTATTACGATGTGCTGGTGCAGCACGCACAAGGAAAAGGCAGCCTCTCGTGGGCTAATTTATTCATTATTATCATCATCATCTCGGGCATCTACGTTGGGGAGGAGGAGGCTGTTTTTAACCCATTCTGACCTGAGATCAGGTTCTATAAATGTCTTCTAAATCCTGACAGTTTTCTGAAAAAAGCTATGTTTCTATGTCAGTCGTTCTTCGATTTTTCAAAATAGCAGGCCTACAAGCTCGTAGCGCGCCACTCGGTGGCGCGCTATGAGCTTGTAGATCTGCTATTTTTCAATAGCTAAAGCATAACATAATGCTAACACCAAAAGGTTGGTTCTCGCCCAAAATGAGTTAAAGCGGCAATCCAACGTCATCGTTCAATTTGTTAGAACGGTTACTTTTTCAAAACGACTCGACCACCTCTGCATGCTTCACTTTTCCAAAAAGCTACATTTACTATATCGTTTTCCCAGATCAATACTTATCGAATTTGCATTTTTTATCTACAAGCATTAAACATACCCACAACTCCATTCCCAAGCGTATGGTAATTACTTTCAAACTAATTCTCAAATACACCACTAGAGACTGCAGGCTATACACATCTTCATTTATCATACTATAGTGATGTTCAGTTTTCCATTAAATACAGACAGGGCTGGAACTGGGACAAAAATTCGTCCCGGGCATTTTCGCGTGAATTTGGCCCAGACAGACCGTCCACCACAACCAGCACGCAGACAGCAGAAACTCTACCGCCCGCTCCGTCGCGGCACACACAAACAAACAAGCCCTAATACCACCAGAACAACATAGGCCTAAATGATACAAACCAACAGACAACTACACAACCCTTTGAACAAATTGAAGGTTGTTCTGATTGACCAGCTCAACTTAACCCATTCTTCTGACCTGAGATCAGATTCATACGAGGTTTCCCCTGGACACACACTGGTCTGATCCAACTCATTCCGACCTGAGATCAGATTCTAAAAATGTCAGTCGTTCTTCGATTTTTCTAAAATAGCAGACAAACAAGCTCGTAGCGCGCCACTCGGTGGCGTGCTATGAGCTTGTAGATCTCCAAAATGGGTTCCAGCCCAGAATGGATTAATACTTTTTCTGGTACCTCTTTTCGACCAGTTGTGGCCCTATTACTCGACCATTGGATATACGTTTCAGCTTTCTATACTGTACGATAAGACGAGCAGGAGACCACCTCGGACCGACCACTGCAGATGTGCTTGTGATGTTGTATTTAACTAGTGATGCACCGAATATTCGGCAGCAGAAAATATTCAGCAGAAAATGGCTAAAAATGTTCGGCCTATTCGGCCTATTCGGTTTCGGCCCGAATAGGCAGAAAATATATCACCGAAAAGTTTATGCAATTAATGCATTCCAAAGAGCTGAATAAATGTTTTATGGACCCATAATAGTGATTATTATTTAAGTTAAGTTTTGCCATAACCATTTATTTTGCCATAAATTAGGTAGCTTTAAGGTACGGCCATGACCGCTATGGTAGGAAAAAATATATATAATATTAATCATATTCGGATATTCGGTTTTCGGCCAACTGTTTCCTATATTCGGTATTCGGTTTCGGCCAAGAATTTACCTTTCGGTGCATCCCTATATTTAACATATACTCTGCCATATACAGGTTGGTTAAAATAATGTTTTATTCACTAAAACAAGTTATGCACTGTGACGCTTTTTACACTCTGCACGTCAGGGACACGGCAGCAGCAGCATTCCAGCTCCCTCATTAGACGAACACACAGACGATGGTTAAATGGCAGGAATGACGGAATAATTAGGACTCAAATAATATGGCTAAAATGTCCCGACGACACCGAAAAGGGGGCAGAACAGAACCAAGCAGCTCCCTGAGCAGATCTCTGGATTTTCCCCAGGGCGCTTTTGCCTATATACCCATTAAAAACATTCCTCACGTGGGAGACGCTCTGAGTTGCCCTGCTAGGGGGTTGTGCTGCCTGCGGGGCCGGGCTGAATGGATGGATGGATGAATGACTGACTGTAAGTAGCATTGATTCACAGCGCCGGGGCTTCAGATCCTATATATATACACACACCGCTAAGGACAAAAGGGTGAGGTGGGCGGGACAATGGAGGGACACGCTGGGCTAACATGGGGCATGACAACCGGTCGATGGGAACGACCACGGGCCGACCACAAACGCACGCACACACACATGCATACACACACACACACACACGTGCGCGCACGCACACACGTGCATTGCTACAACAGCCCCCTTGAAAAGACCGGACTTGGCAGCAGACTGCAAACAAGGTCATTGAATCACCTGCAGCTACATAACATAACAAGGTGGGTTACAGCATGTCAGCGAATACAGAGAAACACAGCACAACAAAACAAAACAAACGCCACCAGAAAGACACAGGATTATACGTGATAATAAGAAACTATTCCTCTCTTTCCTTCCCTTCCTCATCTGTCCCGTCCCCCCTCTCTCTCTCTCTCTCTCTCTCTTTCTCTCTCTCTCATATATTTAAAAAAAAGGTAGCCTATGAGTGAGAGCCTAGGTAAAGCAATCAGTTAACCTTTTGAAATTCGCCGCCAATGAATCTTCTGCTTTTTTCTCCTCATCTCTGTGGCATGACTAAAAAGGAGAGAGAGAGAGAGAGAGAGAGAGAGAGAGAGAGAGAGAGAGAGAGAGAGAGAGAGGGAGAGAGAGAGATAGAGAGAGAGAGAGAGAGAGAGGGGGGGGGAGGTAGACAAGGTTGGCCACCACTTCAGAGAGGGATATTCAATATCCATGAGCTTTTTCATTTCGCACTGATGAATAATTCAGGCTGACCTGCCCACCACAGAAACACAGAGAGAGAGAGAGAGAGAGAGAGAGAGAGAGAGAGAGAGAGAGAGAGAGAGAGAGGGGGCAGCATGAGTGAGGTGTGCAGAGGTAGGCTATACGTCTGTCTGTCTGTCTGTCTGTCTGTCTGTCTGAACAGAGAGCCACTCTGGGCCTCAAAGACAGAGGAATAATAAATCACACGTGGGCACAGAGCCGACGACAGATCACTGCGAGGACGTGGCATCAAAGTCCCGCCGTGTATTTCATGCTTAAAACACAAACGACCGACCGTGAAGAGGGTTATACTACACGGAGGTGTCCATGTATGAGAGCGACCGCGATAAAAGGCACGCTGCTATAAATCTTAAGGTTACAGTTCCGTAAACCCACGTTTTCTCTGATGATAATAATACGAGCGAGGCGTCTGACTGACTGTGGGACAGGAGGAGGACAGCCATTGAAGATATAGCTATTGAAGGAGAACCTCATATCATCGTCACTTTACTCCATGAGGCCCCTTTTCCTGCACCGGGGATGAACCGGTTCTGTTCTTCTCTTTTTCCCCCCCTGCCTAATATTGAACCAGTGAGTGTTTCCAGTGAAAATGAATTGGTTCAGATTAGAACCCATACAAGTTATAGGTTCCAAAAAATCTGGAACGGAACCTGTTCTATAGAACCAAAGTTATTTTGGTTGGAAAAGGGGCCAGAGTGAGTGAGTGAGTGAGTGAGTGAGACGGTATACCAAAATGCCACCAGGTGGTTGACAGTTAACACATTCAGGGAGAGTTAAATACGCTCCCTCAGAGTTAGTGTCCAAGTATCCTATAGGAAACCCAGACGTTTTAGTGTACAAGTGTCCTTGACTCTGAACCCCTAAATGCTCCCGATGTGCACGTTTTTGCCTTGCATGGTTTCCACCGCCGTCGGAGTACAAATGTGTGTGTGAATGGGTGAATGTAATGTGTGTGTGTGAATGGGTGAATGTAATGTGTGTGTGAATGGGAGAATGTAATGTGTGTGTGAATGGGTGAATGTAATGTGTGTGTGAATGGGTGAATGTACGTGTGTGTGAATGGGTGAATGTATGTGTGTGTGAATGGGTGAATGTACGTGTGTGTGAATGGGTGAATGTATGTGTGTGTGAATGGGTGAATGTAATGTGTGTGTGAATGGGAGAATGTATGTGTGTGTGAATGGGAGAATGTAATGTGTGTGTGAATGTATGTGTGTGTGAATGGGAGAATGTAATGTGTGTGTGAATGGGAGAATGTAATGTGTGTGTGAATGGGAGAACGTAATGCACACAATCTATGTAAACTACTGTATGTGCTTTGGATAAAAAGCGCTACATAAATGCACCATTTACCACAACATGCATACAGGCATAGCATACATACATAAACCTTTTGCACGCACATACTGTATGTATGCTGGACAAATATCCAGGTCAATTTAAATGCAAACACCTACACACATTCATTGACTGTACGACGTGCGCACGCACACACACACACACACACACACACACACACACACACACACACACACACACACACACACACACACACACACACACACACACACACACACACACACACACACACACACACACACACACACACACACACACACACACACACACACACACACACACACACACACACACACACACACACACACACACACACACACACACACACACACACACACACACACAAACCCCTTAAGAACTCCGTAATGACCTTGAGGGGCTGATCTGTGCCGAACTGAACTACATGTAAGTGCCGACAGACGAGAGTTATTTTCGTATGGAATTAAGTATAAAAATAAGCCTCTCTCTCCAGCTTGTTGAGCGGTGCATAATGTTAATGTCAGGATGAAATGCAAATTAATTCCAGACGCCCCCCCACCCTACGCTACGCCCATGCACCGCAGGATGGGTGGATTTCTTTATGGTAAAGCACTGCTGGTAGAGTGTAGCGCAAAAGAAATACAGGCATTTTAATAAACCAAGTAAGACTTTTAGAAAACACGTTTTTTCTATTAGTTAGGAACCCCTTTTGGTGTTAGCATTATGTTATGCTTTAGCTATTGAAAAATAGCAGATCTACAAGCTCGTAGCGCGCCACCGAGTGGCGCGCTACGAGCTTGTATAGGTCTGCTATTTTTGAAAAATCGAAGAACGACTGACATAGAAACATAGCTTTTTCAGAAAACCGTCAGGTTGTAAAATACATTTTTAGAATCTGATCTCAGGTCAGAATGGGTTAAAAAACATAGCAACAGGTGGGTGTAAACTCTACCATTTTACAGGTTCTAGCTGACTGGAACTGAACCACGGAGACTTTTGTTTTTGGACCAGGAACGACGCAGGGGTCTGCTGCCAGTGCCACACATGTGTACATGCACGCACAGACACACACACACACACACACACACACACACACAAGTCACGCACCCACACACACACAACACACAGGCTGTCATGAGCAGGGGGAGACCAGCTGCTCTGCTTTCACTTAAAGGCCCCAGTCAGTTCCCTCCCTGCGTTGGCTCGCTACACAGCGGCCATTAATCCCTCTGTGAACGCAACCGATGGTTTGGAAAGACCAACCATGAGAAAACCACCAGAGGAGAGAGAGAGAGAGAGAGAGAGAGAGAGGGAGAGAGGAAGGGGGAGGTGAGAGAGAGAGAGAGAGAGAGAGAGATGCCTCCAACAACTTTTATTTTCCCTCTACTGCAGTGGAAAAAAAAACAGATTATTTTCCTGGCCATATATTTCCCCGGGGATGACAAACAATAGCAGAGCTAAAGAAGCGGATACTTTGTGTATAACTGTTACCAGCCTCTCAGTACAAGTGGAGA